>NC_052315.1:33418756-33443756 GCF_016432855.1 Salvelinus namaycush
CTGGTCAGGAAAAGTGCTGCAGAATGAGTTCTGTTTCACTCAGAGAAATAATTCAAACGGTTTTAGAAACTAGAGAGTGTTTTCTATCCAATAGTAATAATAATATGCATATTGTACGAGCAAGAATTGAGTACGAGGCCGTTTGAAATGGGCACGATTTAACTGGCTACTCAATACTGTCCCTTGCAGCCATAAGAAGTTAACCATTCTGAGTCAATGTCTAACATTAAAACTTCAGAGTTAATGCCAAAACTTAACCTTCAATCTTTGACATTTGGAACAACTTAGAAATTTGAAGTTTGAGAAACATTGTAAACTTATTTTATTCAAGATGCTGTTAGTCAATTCCAACAAGCTGTCACTATGTTTATCCATACTGCAGCTAAATTATGTTGACTGTGTCAATGTGTGTGTGTTCATGCGTGTTTGTGTTTACATGTGTTTGTGTGTTTGCGTGTGCATTTTAGTGTGTTTGTGTGTCATGGCCTTGGTTCAGCATTCCATTGATTTTGGCCTCTCTTTCCTCTCATCCAAACACTGCTGTGTTATTTTCAGAATGTCTGCTCACCCGATCGCTTCATATCATTAATCAATAATTCACCAGCAGCACGTTAATGTTTCATGACCAAAGCTGCTGCGGTCAATTACTAATGAATTGTCATCTTGGTGAGAAGGCTTGGAGGAGCAGCCAGGTTACCCGTGATACAAGTCAGTATTCGACGTCCATCCATGTCTGAGGACGTCGGGAGTTGAAGTGGAAACCGTCCACTAAGGGCAACAAGCTGTTACCTTCAAGTAGGCTTTGGTTTTGCTAGGGTGATGGGGATGGCGGATGGGCGTCAGCATCTGCCTCTGGTAACAAAGATTTCATGTTAGAATCCAGCAATAGGAAGTTGTTTTTGAGATTTATGTTTTAACCTTATCACGCGTGACTTCCAAATATCTCTAACAGTCGCCCCAGCGTGTTTCTTTATGCACGTGATGTCAGAATGCACTCACTGTTCTAAAATGTGATTGTTACACAACAGGATAGTTAACTCACGCTGCCCTCGAACCAAGGCACGCTGACTGCTAATTATCTATAGGCTATGTTTAAACTTTCAAATGATTTTCTTGCAAGTTTTATTTTCTAACAACAGTTTGAATTGAGGTGTGTTCCACCTCCTCATTAATTCACATAGAAGTAGCCCATTTCACTGTTGAGAACTATTTACCTTTGAGGCATTACTGAGCCGGACAAACTTCTCTCTTTGACGAGAGCCCAAGCACTTCCCCAGTGTTTCCCCAGATAAAGTATGCAGACATTTGCGCATCTCCATTCAGAACAGAACTTGCACTAACTTTTCCCCCCTGGCACATTTTCCAGCTGGCACCCACATTGTTATTTTCGTTACTAATAATAACTGTTGACATGTGCGTTCCTATCAAATGAAGCGCCTTATCACATTATTGTTATCATTTGTGTATATCGTACTGTCGTTTCTACTGTAGCACACCGTATGCATGTATGGAGCATAAGGTATTTACTGTTTTTTTCACGTTTTCAAGTTCTGGTGACATATCATACATTGTAATGGACACATATGGTGCGTGTAAAATACTTTTTTGAAGGTTGTGCTGATTATGATGACCTAATGCTAAGCTAATTGCCAGATATGTGTGGAGCATTGATTAATGATATGAAGCGATTGGGTGAGCAGACATTCTGAAAATAAGACCGCAGTGATTGGATGAGAGGAGAGAGAGGCCAAAATCAATGGAATGCTGAACCAAAGCCTAAACACACAAACACAAACACATGTTTGTTGACATCATACAATGCATTCTGGTTGTCACGTAAACGTCTGTCAGACCAAAGATGTTATAACAAAACGAGGTGAAGGGATGGTTCACTTGTCTTTCGAGTAAACTTCCGGAAGTGAATGATGAAGTGAATGATGGTAGACGACACAACATGCATACTGCAAACAGACCCAACTCTTCTTGTAATCTCTTTTCTTTGGTTGACGCAGGGGAAAAAATCATGGCGGCATGCACAAACTACCCATCGTCGGATTACTTGAGATTTTTAGAAAGTGTTTTACTCAATTTATTATTATTTAGATTATGAAGTGTGATGAATTGCAAATAGTAATTGTTATTAGATAATTC
The DNA here is from genome assembly GCF_016432855.1 of Salvelinus namaycush. Lineage (NCBI taxonomy): Eukaryota > Metazoa > Chordata > Actinopteri > Salmoniformes > Salmonidae > Salvelinus > Salvelinus namaycush. The sequence continues at coordinate 33,420,908 of NC_052315.1, forward strand.
ATATTTTGGTTTCTGTCAGCCGACTTAGCTAAATATGACCGGTTGTGTTAGGTCACTCTTTCCCCAGTTAGCGCTAAGACTAATGTATGCTACATTTTCCAATTTGGATGAGACTTGTGTTATGCTGTTGCTACTTTTGTGAATGTCTGAACATTGCATCCCAAAATAAAGTGCTCACATTGAGGACATAACTTTGTAAGGACTGTGTTTGTGCAAAATGTTTCTGTGAAAAAACAGTGTGGCCAGCTCAAACGCTGACCGTTGTGTCAATTGTAACTGGAGGTTCTAAATAAGTTTGAGCGTACGCTGCAAGGACCACTGTAGAACCATCACATCTGTGTGTTCGTACGTGTCAAAGGGTTAAGCCTAACCCAAACCTTAACTTAATCCTAACCTTAAAAATGTGGAGTTAATGCCGGAACTTAAACGGAAACACTTTGCAACAGCTTCAAATTGTGACTTTTGAGAAACATGGATGAACTCTAATTCTGATGTGAGACTGTGAGAGCTAGTTGGGAGGAGAGGCCCAGAGAGTTGTAGTTATTTTCTGTGTGTGTGTGTGTGTGTGTGTGTGTGTGTGTGTGTGTGTGTGTGTGTGTGTGTGTGTGTGTGTGTGTGTGTGTGTGTGTGTGTGTGTGTGTGTGTGTGTGTGTGAGAGAGAGAGAGAGAGAGAGAGAGAGAGAGAGAGAGAGAGAGAGAGAGAGAGAGAGAGAGAGGGAGAGAGAGAGAGAAAGCAGACGTACACTCCTCAGGTCAGTAGCTGTCCATTGGGGTGTGTGACCTGCAATCTGTTGGCCATGCCTCTGTAACCTGGATAATTAGAGACCTGCCCCCTGTTAGGAGCTATAAAAAAAAAGACCATATGACAGAGCACCTTCATAAGCATCAGACCGCAATACAGATGGATGTGTGTGACAACAACTTCTTGTTCTAACTTATTCTCTTGTTTATCTGACTATAACGGCCAATAGCTGTTTTGACCAAAGGTAATGTAACCTCATGGTTCTTACTAGTCCACGTGTTTCTTTCACTGTATTGCCAGTAGCTATATTGACCAAAGCGAATGGTTCTAACTAGCTACCTTGTCTACAGGACACTAGGCACATTTCGAAGCACACTCCTTAGTACACTGACTTCTCTGTGTGAGAGTCCATCCATCATCGGGCTAAGACAGGGCTGAGGACTATGGGTAATGGAGCATGGCTAATGTTATTAGCCCGGGACACAAACACTCTGTGGGGACTCAAAGACAAGGCGCTCGTTTGGGGGGGAACAGTATCCCAGAGGACCAACTTCCTGCCGCATGAGCAGACCGGCTCTCCCTAGGCGGGGGAAGTGTTAGGCAGCAGCACGCAAGCTCTCCTAACACACACACACATACATGCACACACACACACTCACAAAGTAGCTTTCCCAACACATGAGGGAGCGGTCTGCAGGGGTCTCTAGTCCATAAACAAATCGATATGGAGGGGCACAACTGCACCCCTATTCACCAACTCACCCACAGTCCCTCAAACCCAGCAGAGAGACAAAATAGCCTGATAGACTATGTTCTCTCTCTCCCTCCATTTTTTCTCGCTCTTCCTCCCTCCCTCTCCCTCCCGACCACTCTCTCCCTCTCTTTCTATGTCCCTCTCCCTCCATCCCACCCTCCTTTCTCTCTCTAGGTCTGCTGTGCTGGGGTCTATGGGGAGAAGCAGTGGACAAAGCTGTGGTGCTGAGGGACCCTTATGGGTCAAAGCAGCTTTCTAGACTGCATACATGCATGCCACAGGGACAATGAGGCGTTTATTAGGAAGGCCAGCATCTGACACACACACATACACACACACACACACACACACACACACACACACACACACACACACACACACACACACACACACACACACACACACACACACACACACACACACACACACACACACACACACACACACACACACACACACAAACACACACACACACACACTGGCTTAATAGGAGCTAGGGAACACTGGAGCAATGGGGCTGCAGTCTGGGAGAGCTGTCACTGACACCAGGGCTGTGAGTGTGTGAGTGTGTCTGTACGAGCGTGTGTCTGTACATGTGTGCGTCTGTAGACGCTCAGGTGTGTGTGTATATGTGCTGTATGTTGTTGGGATGCTGTCAGCATATGGTAACGCAGAAGTATAGGAAACAGAACAACAGTTTAACACTGTACTTCACCCAGTCCTCTCGTCATGCATACAAAACAGACTGGCTGCACAGTATACAATAAAGATGTGATTACATTTGCAATCAAAAATGACTTTGTCTGAAATGTCTCCGTACGCTTGGCTAACTTCACAATACACAGACACAGATCTGCTTACTGAACGCTCTGGTTCGAATGCTGGTGAAGTTCTTGTTTGGTTGGTTGACTGTGTGTGTGTATGTGTATGTATGTGTGTGTGTGTGTGTGTGTGTGTGTGTGTGTGTGTGTGTGTGTGTGTGTGTGTGTGTGTGTGTGTGTGTGTGTGTGTGTGTGTGTGTGTGTGTGTGTGTGTGTGTGTGTGTGTGTGTGTGCGTGCATTCGTGCGTGCGGCCCAGCCATGCATGGAGCATCTTTGCATTCTGTTCAAGAGGAGCTGCACACCTACATAATGGCATTCTAAAGACTATATGCACACACACACACACACACACACACACACACACACACACACACACACACACACACACACACACACACACACACACACACACACACACACACACACACACACACACACACACACACACACACACACACACTTACTCACTCACAGTAGGGGTGACACCATTGAGACATTCCACATTTGTTGAGAGAAACACAGAGATGTGGGTTTTCAGAAGAGGGGGGAGGAAAAGAGGAAGGAAGAGGAGGGGAAAGAGTGTAGGAGGAATGACGAGAGCCCACTACCCTCCAGCCTATAACATGTGTATACCATGAATGTCCTGGCATGGATAAGGCTCTGGTCTCAGTGCTGAGTAGGAGCTCAGGCAGTAGGCCAATAATGCATGTTTCTGGGTTCTGGGATTTATTTAGAGGTTCAGAATCAGATATGATACTGCCTAATGGTGTAGCATTTCGTTTACCAGGAACTTGTGATGAAAACATTTAGAACACAAAAACCCTACACATATTACTGGCATACCTTTTGGCTGGAAGTTGAGGATGAGTTATCATGTGTAGGCTATGTGTTATTTTTAACCTTAGGCCTACATAAAGATGTGAGATCTTAATTTGATCACTCTGTTGTTCCAGGAAATGTCAAGGTCTATTTGTGTTTTAAAAAGACTCCTAAAGTTTGTAATTTACATTTTAAAAAATCAGATTTTATTTTCCCTAACTACAACTGTATCAACCCCTAAAAAAGTGTCTATCCATTATAATCCACGCCATAATTTACATTTCCTGTTGTTGCAGGATTATTTTCCTGCTGTAAGAAACTGGTTAGATTAATAACCTACACCTGTAGCAATTCTTGTTTTCTTTATCCCTTCTTACTAAAACAAACATGAGCTTATTTTGATCTTGTTAATCATACATTATCTTATTATACATGATCTTATTAATTCTAAAATCATACAATCTGATTTTATTAATTATACATTCCAAATATGTGTCAGTATGTGCTTACATTTTGTTTTCACTAGGTTGGTGATCCCTCTTTCCCACTCTCTCTCTCTCTCTCCCTCTCTCTCTCTCTCTCTCTGTTATTCTGGTAAAAGGGGTGAATGGCCAAGTTTTCTTTTTATGCAATAAAAATATGTCCTTGCCAGATCGATTGTTGTTGCTAGGAGACTGAAGCATCCTCTGGCAAGGGCTGCCCGCGCTCTGGTACTAGATGTATTTTTTTCCTCCTCGCGCTCTCTCTATCTCTCTCTCGCTCTTTCTCTCTCTCGCTCTTTCTCTCTCTCTCAGTATGACTCTGAGGGATCAGGAGTAAGACAAACTCGTCTCAAGTGCTCAAATAACTGCAAGATTTGCGCGCCTCACATTCTAAATAAAGTAAGTAATTTGTATTTGTAATCTCTGGACATTGGATTTAAAATGTGGCCATTTGCAAGAACGCATAGGCCTACGTAGGATCATTTTTGACAGGTAGTCCACATGCGCGCGCTAAGTCAAGTTCAATTAAATGTTGACGGAATGACTTGAGTAAAATAAAAATGGATGTTGTGGTGTGCATTGTATTTACAGACACGCAATCATATATGCATCCTTCATCATCATCAGATATGATGTGTGAGTGAGTGATAGCCTAATATTTGATTAATGACAATTCTCTTTCTTGACTAGAGCAAAAACAACTCGGCAGAGAAACTAAGGTTAAGTCAGACTGCCATATCGGAGAAAAATGAAAGAAAATGTATATTTCCTTGCGTAGCAGTAGCAGTGTTTTCCGCAGCGTGGAGAAGTTATTTTGGCTGTTATATAATTCGTTAGACTACAGACACCAAATGGACAGAGGATCCCACGAAACCAAACTAAGAATCGATGTGTGAAGGGGTAATAACTGCTTTCTAACCTCGGTGACACATTTGATGGATACAGTTACTGAGTTCATACAAGTATTTTGTTTCGGAGTATGTTCCACCAACAAACTGGACCAGAACGCATCGATTTACGCACCCATCAATCTGCGGTATGCTCCTCTACTTTGCCCTCCTCGTCAGCAGGTGAGCGCGCGCGCGTTTGCGTTCCTACCTGTCTTTCCTCCCAGGCAGCTTTGGGATTTAGTAGGAGGTTGTATTTAGTCAGTGGTGTCGATTACCACAAACTCATTTATGTGTTGTTATAGTTAGTTGGAGGTAGGCTAGATGGATCTTGTTTTAGTGAAGTGAACTGGACAGTGTCCACTGTTGCCACTGTGTTTCTCTGCTGCCTCTCAGGACTCTCTGACTGACAGGCTCTATTTTTAAAAACCTAATGCAATGGTAAATCTGAGCATAGGCGGTAGGGCTATAGGTTCAGGGGTGTGTCAGAAATACACTACATGACCAAAAGAATGTGAACACCTGTCCATGGGAAGGCTTTCCACTAGATGTTGGAACGTTGCTGCGGGGACTTGCTTCCATTCAGCCACAAGAGCATTAGTGAGGTCGGCACTGATGTTTGGTGATTAGTCGGTTCACAGTCGGCGTTCTAATTCATCCCAATGGTGTACAATGGGGTTGAGGTCAGGGCAAGGCCAGTCAAATTCTTCCACAAACCATTTACGTATGGACCTCGCTTTGTGCATGGGGGCACTGTCTTGCTGAAACAGGAAAGGGCCTTCCCCAAACTGTTACCACAGTTGGAAGCACAGACGCGTCTACAGTGAATGTTATAGCGTTAAGATTTCACTTCACTGGAACTAATGGGCCTTGCCCAAACCATGAAAAACAGCCCCAGACCATTATTCGTCCTCCACCAAACTTAACAGTTGGCACTGCGCATTCGACATGTAATGTTCTCCTGACAGCCGACAAACCCAGATTTGGTTCATCGGAATTCCAGATGGTGAAGCGTCATTCACTGCTCCAGAGTCCAATGGTGGAGAGCTTTACACCACCCCAGCCGACGCTTAGCATTGCACATGGTGATTTTAGGCTTTTGTGTGGCTGCTAGGCCATGGAATCCCATTTCATGAAGCTCCTGACGAACAGTTATTGTGCTGACGTTGCTTCCAGAGACAGTTTGGAACTCGGTAGTGAGTGTTGAAACCAAGGACAGACGATTTTTACGTGCTACACTCTCCTGTTCTGTGAGCTTGTGTAGCCTACCACTTCGCGGATGAGCCGTTGTTGCTCCTAGGTATTTCCATTTCCCAATAACAGCATTGGGGCAGCTTGACAGAGGCAGCTCTAGCAGGGCAGAAATATGACAAACTGACTTGTTGGAAAGGTGGCATCCTATGACGGTGCCACATTGAAAATCACTGAGCTCTTCAGTAAGGCCATTCTACTGCCAATATTTGTCTATGGAGATTGTATGGCTGTGTGCTCGATTTTATACACCTGTCAGCAACGGGTGTGACTGCAATAGCCTAATCCACTACTTTGAAGGGGTGTCCACATACCTTTGTATACATATTGTATGTTTTCTATTTTCACTATCACAATTTTCAGCGCACTTGCTGGCATTGGTGCAAAAGGGCTGGTTTTTGATTAATAAACAAGTTGTGGGTGTGTCAAGGCTTGGCCCCTCACTGGCCAATCAGAACGTACTCCCATGGCGAAATATGTGGTTGCTTCAAGTTGTGTATTTTTGGTCTTTTAATTATTGCCTTGGATTCAACTCCAATTCCAATGTTAGTCAGTTATAGTTTGTTAAATGGCTTACAGAAACGAAATAATAAAATGTAGACCTATCTTTTCTAAATACCTTAACTTGAACCCGTTTGCAGTACACATTGTTCTAAGTAATTGCATGGCTCCAATAGCATTCACACTCATATAGGGGCTAGGCATTATGGCTGAGCAGGGACATGCCAAACATTGTCAATATCAAGATTAAATTCAATATTGATAAGGCCTAAAAAGAGAAAAAATAATTCTAAACAAAACAAAACAAAACAACAGCTTGTTTTAAGCTATGTCACATTTACAAGCACCATCATTTCTCCCCGTGGGCATATAATTTGAAAACAACGCAGACTATGGAGGGTTTTATGCACATCCAAACTTTTCACAGTAGCTGGACAAAGATCAAATTAGAGAAAGGGAGAATGTCCACTCACCGTTATACTGCTCCCAAATAAGCCTGTGTTTTATAAACATAACCGGAACCATATTACAGATCTTCAGAAGTTGCTTTGCAATCGCGTCACGGACGTTGTCACCATAATATAAGGAAGGTGAATCATTCTAACAAGCAATCAGTATTTTTTTTAAACAACAACATCAATAAATAAATGTTAAATGTAATGATATCATAAAAGCTCAAGGATAAAAAAGACATGCATTGCCCTTGAACCAGCCTTTGTTCCAGTAGAAAATATGAACATATGAAACAGAAAACAAGCAATTGTTACAGTTTACATGTAACTTCTAAATACGAGGCTCACCGGTGTTCACCGAGGTTCTCGTCTCTCGTTTCATTATGTGCATGGACACATAGCCTACATCATGGAGGGGGGTTTACGCAGTACCAAAACGAGACCTGCATGATTAAAATAACGTTGGTCTGCCTACAATGAATAAATAAAAAGGGAACGTCAGCTCACTATTTTACTCTCAAACGTTATATTTTAATAAAGCTTTTGTGATTAAGATTTATTTTCAACCGGTCTCAGGAGCCAAAGCCTGTATCGACAGTCTTGACTACTTCGTGATTGCATTGGGCAGGACAAAAAAAGCCTTAATTGAGTGAAGGGGTGGCTATGCTTGGTTATTAACCAAATAAAGCAAAATGGGAAAAACATATATATGTTTTCTAAATTCAAAGTACAAAGGCACCAAGAGCACATAAGGTTAGGGCAGGTAGCCTAGTGGTTAGCGTGTTGGGCCACTAACCGAAAGGTTGCTGGATCGAATCCCCGAGCTGACAAGATAAAAATCGTACGCAAAGCGGTTAACCCACTGTTTCCCTTGCGCGGTGGATGTCGATTAAGGCAGCCCCCGCACCTCTCTGATTCAGCGGGGTTGGGTTAAATGCGAAGACACATTTCAGCTGAAGGCATTCCGTTTTACAACTATCTAGGTATCTAAAACCAGTTTTTTGTTGGTATTAAATATCCCTATCTGCGCTGCCTCAAATTAGCACTTTAGATTATGTTTTGGAAATGCCAGTTTTTACATGACGAAATTGCAAACTAACGTGCGTTGACACTAGCGTCGCCTTTACGCCAGCCGAAAATAGAGCCCTAGGTGTGTCAGTGAGTGAGTGTGTGTGTGTGTGTTTCTCTCTCCTGATTTGTCTATGTGTGTCACAGGGTGTCTCTCCTAAAAGGGCTCTTTCACATCACATAGCTTTACCTGGCTCTCCTGAGTGCTTTGCTTTTCATTGTGTGTGTGTGTCTGTGTGTGCGTGCGTGTGTGAGTATGTTTACATAATGGATACGTGAGTCTGTTCCGTACAGTATGTGTGTGTATGTGATGATACATAATTGATTCCCCCACTGTCTGTACAGAATATGTATCTGTATGTTTGGTGTTGTTGGTTGGTTATACATCTCTGCCTCCATAAACCAGTTACTGTTATATAATTCTATCACAATGAATAGTAGTAGGCTAGTTGAAATCTATCACTATTCTGAATCAAGTAGCTCAATTAGCTCTCTTTATTATTGTCAATAGTCAAGCTTAGGGATGATCAGTAATTCAATCTGGAAACTTCACAATAGTTTTTTTAGAGAAAGAGAGGGAGCGAGAATGAGTGTGTGTGTTCATGTAATGACACAATATTGCGGTGCATGTGTGTGTGAATGGATATGGCCTTGTATAGGCCAGGCGTTTGTGTAGATGTGTATAGATGATGCATGTGTGTGCGTGTGTGCATGTATGGCCTTCCAGATGATATTTTCCATGCAGAGCTGTACTCTGTGGGCTGAATGCAGTACAGAGCCTCCATCACATCATTAGCAGTTCAACAGCATTCTCTCTACTCAGCACAGGGAAATAAGCCCCTCTCAACTGAATGTTTCTGTGTCAAATCAAAAAACAATTCAAGTTTATTGGTCGCATACACAGTTAAGCAGACTTTATAGCAAGTTGTCACGATCGTTGTTGTATGAATCGGACCAAGGTGCAGCGTGGAATGGTTCCATCATCTTTTATTAGAAGTGAAACACACAGAAAACAATAAAGCGCAAAACGAAACGTGAAGCTAATGTAGTGCTCGCAGGCAACTAGACATAGACAAGATCCCACAAAAACCCAGTGGGAAAAGGCTGCCTAAATATGATCCCCAATCAGAGACAACGATAAACAGCTGCCTCTGATTGGGAACCATACCGGGCCAACATAGCAAACAAAAAACACCTAGATAGGAACACCCCCCCCCCCCCTAGTCACACCCCGACCTAACCAAAATAGAGAATAGAAAAGGCTCTCTATGGTCAGGGCGTGACAGTACCCCGCCCCAAAGGTGCGGACTCCGGCCGCAAAACCTGAAACCAACTGGGGAGGGTATGGGGGGTGACTAGCGTTGGTGTCGGCTCCGGTGTGGGTCTTTGCCCCCGCCCAGACCACGGGTCCGGCCATGGAGCCGGGTAGAACACCGCACCTGGACTGGGCACCGGCGCCGAGGAAGGCTCCGGCCATGGAGCTGAGTTGGCCGCCATGCCTGGACTGGGCACCGGCGCAGAGGAAAGCTCCGGCCTTGGAGCGGGACTGGACGCCGTGCCTGGACTGGGCACCGGCGCAGAGGAAAGCTCCGGCCCTGGAGCGGGATTGGACGCCGTGCCTGGACTGGGCACCGGCGCAGAGGAAGACCCCGGCCATGGAGCTGGACTGGACAACGTACCCGGACTGGATACCGGCTCAGAGGGAGGCTCCTGCCATGGAGCTGGACTGGACGTCGTGCTCGGACTGGGCATCGGCGCAGAGAAGGGCTCCTGCCATGGAGCTAGACTGGACAACGTACCCGGACTGGGTACCGGCTCAGAGGGAGGCTACTGCCATGGAGCTGGACTGGACGTCGTGCTCGGACTGGGCATCGGCGCAGGGGAAGGCTCCTGCCCTGGAGCTGGAGGTTATGGACTGTGGACCGTCGCAGGAGGCTCCGGACAGTGGACCGTCGCAGGAGATTCCGGACAGTGGACCGTCGCAGGAGATTCCGGACCGTGGACCGTCTCAGGAGGTTCCGGACTGTGGACCGCCTCAGGAGGTTCTGGACAGTGGACCGTCTCAGGAGGTTCCGGACAGTGGACCGTCTCAGGAGGTTCCGGACCGTGGACGTCTCAGGAGGTTCCGGACCGTGGACCGTCTCAGGAGGTTCCAGACTGTGGACCATCTCAGGAGGTTCCGGACTGTGGACCGTCGTTGGAGATTCCGGACTGTGAAACGTCTCCGGAAGCTCTGGACTGGGAACTGTCGCCGGAAGCTCCGGACTGGGAACCGTCGCTGGAGGCTCCGGACTGCGAACCGTTGCTGGAGGCTCCGGGACTGCAGACCGTCGCTGGAGGCCTGGTGCGTGGAGCTGGCACAGGGCGTACCGGGCTGGGGAGACGCACTGGAGGCCGGGTGCATGGAGCTGGCACAGGGCGTACCAGGCTGGGGAGACGCACTGGAGGCCTGGCGCGTGGAGCTGGCACAGGGCGTACCGGGCTGGGGAGACGCACTGGAGGCCGAGTGCGTGGAGCCGGCACAGGGCGTACCGGGCTGGGGAGACACACAGGAGGTCTGGAGCGTGGAGCCGGCACAGGACGTACTGGGCTGTGGAGGAGCACTGGAGGTCTGGAGCGTAGAGCTGGCACAATGTGTCCTGGACAGATGACAACCTTCGCACGGCAAGTGCGGGGAGCTGGCACAGGACGTACCGGGCTGTGGAGGCGCACTGGAGACACGGTGCGTAGAACCGGCACACATTGACCCGGAACGATAACACGCTCCTCAAAGCGAGTGCGGAGAGCTGGCACAGGACGTACTGGGCTGTGGAGGCTCACTGGAGACCTGGTGCGTGGAGCAGGCACAGATGGTACCGGACAGATGACACGCTCTTCAGGACGAATACGGGGGGCTGACACAGGTGGCATCGGACGGCTAACATGCTCCTCAGGGCGACTGTCTTGCCTCTCCAACCAAACCAACAGCTCTTTCTCTTCACATTTTCGCCAACCACTCCTCGAAGGTCTCTATCTCACCTCTCCGTTCACTCTCTCTCAATCTATCCAACGCTACCTCCATGGTCTCTGACTCACCCCTCAGCATCACCGACCACTCCGTGTGCCTCCCCCAAAAACATTTTGGAGGCTGCTTCTTGGGCCTACGTCGTGGCCGCGAACCCCCGGTGTCGTCGCTGTCCCTCCTTCACTGCTTCCGCCTGCTTCCATGGCAGGCTTTTGTCTCCTGCCATTATTTCGTCCCATGTCCAGGATGTCCTCCACTCCTGGCTTTCCTCCCAGGCCCAGGATCCCTGCTCCTCCTGGGTACGCTGCTTGGTCCGTGGGTGGTGGGATCTTCTGTCACGATCGTTGTTGTATGAATCGGACCAAGGTGCAGCGTGGAATGGTTCCATCATCTTTTATTAGAAGTGAAACACACAGAAAACAATAAAGCGCAAAACGAAATGTGAAGCTAATGTAGTGCTCGCAGGCAACTAGACATAGACAAGATCCCACAAAAACCCAGTGGGAAAAGGCTGCCTAAATATGATCCCCAATCAGAGACGACGATAAACAGCTGCCTCTGATTGGGAACCATACCAGGCCAACATAGAAAACAAAAAACACCTAGATAGGAACACCCCCAAAATAGAGAATAGAAAAGGCTCTCTATGGTCAGGGCGTGACACGGGTGCAGCGAAATGCTTGTGTCACTATCTCCTAACAGGTGCAGTAAAAAATGTCAAACTAAATAATAATCAAAAAATAGTACACAAATAATAATCAAAACTAGAAGCAAGAAATCACAAGTGTCGGGACGAATAACACTGTATCAGTAATCCAAACGCAATCAATGCCTATATACACCAAAATATATACTAAGAATGATATGTATTCAGGCGGCAGGTAGCCTAGTGGTTGGAGTGTTCATCTAATAACCGAAAGGTTGCAAGATCAAATCCCTGAGCTGACAAGGAAGAAAATATCTGTCGTTCTGCCTCTGAACAAGACAGTTGTTCCTAGGCCATCATTGAAAATAAGAATTTGTTCTTAACTTGACTTGCCTAGTTAATTAAAGGAAAAAATAAATATGTACAGCAGTTTAAACACTGAGTTTACAAAACATTAGGAACACCTGCTCTTTCCATGACATAGACTGACCAGGTGAAAGCTATGATATATTATTAATGTCACTTGTTAAGTCCACTTCAATCAGTGTAGATGAAGGGGAGGTGACAGGCTAAAGAAGGATTTTTGAGACAATTGAGACATGGATTGTGTATATGTGTCATTCAGAGGGTGAATGGGCAAGACAAAATATTTAAGTGCCTTTGAATGGGGTATGGTAGGCGCACTGGTTTGAATGTGTCAAGAACTGCAACGCTGCTGGGTTTTTCACACTCAACAGTTTCCCTTGTGTATCAAGAATGGTCCCCCACCCAAAGTACATCCACCCAACTTGACACAACTGTGGGAAGCATTGGAGTCAACATGGGCCAGCATCACTGTGGAACGCTTTCGACACCTTGTAGAGTCCATTCCCTGACTAATTGAAGCTGTTCTGAGGGCAAAAGGTGGTGCAACTCAATGTTAGGAAGTTGTTCCTAATGTTTTGTACACTCAGTGTATAATACAATGAGCTATGTCAAGAATCCAGTATAAAAAAACAAATATATGTGTATAACAAAATTAAATGCAATGTACAGTTCTAGATATATTAGAGTGAGCTATGTGAAGAATACAGGATATGGATGAGAATCCGGCACATAACCAGTATATAAATAAGAATCCAGTATATAAACATGCGTAGTGTATGAACAGTGGAACCACAACGCAATGTTGTAGTAGATGCATGTATATAAGAATGTGATAAATGCAGTATATGAATACACAGCGTGATAAACAGTATAAAGGGAACAGTCCAGTGTTTTATGTCTCTATATACAGTGAGTTCCAACATTTTCGACACCCTCGATAAAAATGAGCAACAATGACTGCACAAAACAAATAATTAAATCACTGAAAAGGGGAAAATCACATTTCACTGTGTCTGTGTGTACGTGCATGTGTCTGTCTGTGTCTGTGTTTGTGTCTGTGTGTGCATGCATGGGCGTATGTGTGTATATTAGTCCGGGTGCCGTTCGTCTGTCTGTCCGTCAGTCCTCACAGTCTGTCTGTCACGCCCTGGCCTTAGTATTCTTTGTTTTCTTAATTATTTTAGTTAGGTCAGGGTGTGACATGGGGAATGTATGTGTTTTTTGTAGTGTCTAGGGTGGTTGTAAGGTTTAGGGGGTTTATTAGAGTAGTTGGGTTTATGTTTAGGATAGAAGTCTAGCTGTGTCTATGGTTGAGTGTATGTTTCTAGGTATGTCTATGGTTGCCTGAGTGGCTTTCAATCAGAGACAGATGTCTTTCATTTGTCTCTGATTGGGAGCCATATTTAAGGCAGCCATAGGCATCATGCATTTGTGGGTAATTGTCTATGTCGATGTTCTATGTTGCATGTATGCACTTAGTTCTTGCTTAGCTTCACGTTCGTCTGTTTGTTGTTTTTTTGTTTCGTTTTTTTCCTTCTTCTAATAAAGAGAAGATGTACTTTCCACGCGCTGCGCCTTGGTCCTCTCTCAGTCCCTTTGACGATCGTGACAGAATTACCCACCAATGCGGGATCAAGCAGCGTGAAAAGCGGCAACAGGAGCAGCGCAAGGAGGAATGGAAATGGGAGCGTAATCTGGACTACACTACGTGGGAGGAGATCGACAGGTGGGCGATCGACCCAGGGCGAGTGCCGGAGCCAGCCTGGGATTCTCTGGCTCAGTGCGAGGAGGGATACCGGCGAATGGAGGCAGCACGACGACGCGGTAGGAAGCCTGTGAGTCAGCCCAAAAAATGTCTTGGGGGGGGGCTTAGAGGTAGTGGGCCGAGGGCAGGTAGGAGACCTGCGCCCACTTCCCAGGCTAACCGTGGAGAGCGGGAGTAAGGGCGAACACCGTGTTACGCAGTAGAGCGCACGGTGTCTCCTGTACGTGTTCATAGCCCGGTGCGGGTTATTCTACCTCCCCGCACTGGTAGGGCTAGATTGGGCATTGAGCCAGGTGTCATGAAGCCGGCTCAACGTGTCTGGTCTCCAGTGCGTCTCCTCGGGCCGGCATACATGGTACCAGCCTTACGCATGGTGTCCCCGGTTCGCCTACATAGCCCGGTGCGGGTTATTCCACCTCCCCGCACGGGTCGGGCGACGGGGAGCATTCAACCAGGTAAGGTTGGACAGGCTCGGTGCTCAAGGGAACCAGTACGCCTGCACGGTCCGGTATTTCCGGCGCCACCTCCCCGCCCCAGTCCAGTTCCACCAGTGCCTACACCACGCACCAGGCTTCCAGTGTGTCTCCAGAGCCCTGTTCCTCCTCCACGCACTCGTCCTATGGTGCGTGTCTCCAGCCCGGTACCACCAATTCCGGCACCACGCACCAAGCCTCCTGTGCGTCTCCAGAGTCCTGTGCATCCTGTTGCTGCTCCCCGCACTAGCCCTGAGATGCGTGTCCCCAGCCCGGTACCACCAGTTCCGGCACCACGCACTAGGCCTAATGTGCGTCCCCAGGGTCCAGTATGCCCTGTTCCTTCTCCCCGCACTAGCCTGAAGGTGCGTGTCCCCAGCCCGGTAACACCAGTTCCGGCACCACGCACCAGGCCTACAGTGCGCCTCAGCCGGCCAGAGTCTGCCGTCTGCACAGCGGTGCCTGAACTGCCCGTCTGCCAAGCGCCATCTGAGCCATCAGTCTGCCCAGCGCCATCTGAGCCATCAGTCTGCCCAGCGCCATCTGAGCCATCCGTCTACCCAGCGCCATCTGAGCCAACCTCCATTGAGTTACTGTAAAATGCACAGTAACATCTCAACAGTTCTGCTCTTTAACGTCAAATTCACTTACGATTGTAAAACTTACCATATTAAAACAGTTGCTCAAACTTTGATAACATAACCATCAACCACTTAAACTGGTGCAACACCTCCACTGACGCTTGGCACAAATACACATATATTAGACCATGCCCCCAAATATGCTACTGAACCCTACCGGTACATTGCCCCAACCTACATTTCAAAGTGCAGTGATAATTGTACATTATATGCAAAATATTGGATAGAAAAATGTACCATTATAATAGTCTATCCGTACATGTACCCTAAAAGGACCTGACCAGTACCATGGGACTTCCTACTCTATGTGTACCTCTGAAGATACCTTATGTGTTTATTTGACATTTTTGTTTCCAAGGGAACAACATTGTACCCTAACCGTACCCTAATTTTGAGCGTGTGGATATATGTTCTTGGTAATAATGATGTACCTGGTGGCACTGCGGAAACATTAATGCACTTCTGCCGAAAAACGTACAAGTCCAAATCCCCAAAGCATTTTGTTCACTTTACAACAAGTGTCCCTGAGCACTGCTATTTTTACGTTGGTGTTGTCAGATAATCAGACAATTATTGACTTGATTTAGCTAAGTGCAGAACTGTATTCTTGCCATTAAATTGTGGCCAATCTCTGTCATGCCCACAGACCTGGTAGCGTAGTAGGAAATTCAGGTCATTAGCAACCAAACGGAGTTCAAATCAAAGTTAAGTCAAATTGAATGGGTCACATACACATATTTAGCAGATGTTATTGTGGGTGTGGCGAAATTGTTGTGTTCCTAGCTCCAACAGTGCAGTAGTATCTAACAGTGCAGTAGTATGTAAAAACAATTCACAACAATACACACAAATCTAAAAGTAAAAGAATGGAATTAAGAAATATAAATAAACATTCAGCTGCATACTGTCAACGTCTGTATTTTTGCATGTGTACTGATTGATTCATTAATCAATACATTTATCTTATGCTACACAAAGTTAAATAACATACATTTTTCTAAACTAACCCAATCTGTTCGTAGACTTATTGCACCCGTTACTGAAATGATCAGGACTCTCACTTCCTCCCTGTAGGTTGTCTCATCCTTGTTTGTAATAAGGCCTACCACTGTTGTGTCATCAACAAAGTTGGTGATTTAATTGGAGACGTGCGTGGTCACTCAGTCATGGGTGAACAGCGAGTACAGGAGGGGACTAAGCACGCACCTTTGTGGGGCCCCCATGTTGAGGATCAGCGTGGTGGAGGTGTTGTTGCCTACCTTCACCAGTTGCGGTCAGCCCGTCAGAAAGTCCATGACCCAGTTGCACAGGGAGGGGTTCAGACCCAGGGCCCTGAGTTTAGTGAAGAGCTTGTACAGCATTCTTACAAAGACATGTATATGGCCCAATACATCACTGGGGCCAAGCTTCCTACCATCCATACAATAGGCGGTGTCAGAGGAAGACCCCAAAAATTATCAAAGACTTCAGTCATCGTAGTCATATACCTTTCTCTCTGATACCGCAACGGCAAACAGTACCGGAGTGCCAAGTCTAGGACCAAAAGGCTCCTTAACAGCTTCTTCCCGCAAGCCAAAAGACTGCTGAACAATTCTACCCCCCCCCCCCCCCCCCCCCCTTTGTTTTTACACTGCTGCTACTCGACTAACTAAAAAACAAATATTTAAAGAGCAACAATAAAATAACAGTAGCGAGGCTATATACAGGAGGTACCTGTACAGAGTCAATGTGTCGGGGCAAAGGTTAGTCAAGGTAATTGAGGTAATATGTAATATGTACATGTAGGTAGGTAGGTAGGTAGGGGTAAAGTGACTTTGCATAGATGATAAACAGAGAGTAGCAGCAGTGTAAAAATATGGGTGGGGGGGACAATGCAAATAGTCCGGGTAGCCATTTGATTAGCTGTTCAGGAGTCTTATGGCTTGGGGGTAAAAGCTGTTAAGAAGCCTTTTGGACGTAGTCTTGGCGCTCCAGTACCACTTGCCGTGCGGTAGCGAAGAGAACAGTGTATGACTAGAATGCTCTCAATGATGCAGCTGTAGAACTTTTTGAGGATCTGAGGACCCATGCCAAATCTTTTCAGTCTCCTGAGGGGGGAGAGTGAAAAGAGGGGAGACTGCCCTCTTCACGACAGTCTTGGTGTGTTTGGACCATAATAGTTCGTTGGTGATGTGGACACCAAGGAACTTGAAGCTCTCAACCTGCACCACTACAGCTCCATCGATGAGTATGGGGCTGTGCTCGGTCATCCTTTTCCTGTAGTCCACAATCAATTCCTTTGTGTTGATCACATTGAGAGAGAGGTTGTTATCCTGTCACCACACTGCCAGGTCTCTGACCTCCTCCCTATAGGCTGGCTCAGCTCCGAGACAGGATTGTGTCAAGGCACAAGTCTGAGGAAGGGTATCAAAACATTTCTGCAGCATTGAAGATCCCCAAGAACACAGTGGCCTCCATCATTCTTAAATGGAAAAAGTTTGGAACCACCAAGACTCATCCTAGAGCTGGCAGCCCAGCCAAACTGAGCAATCATGGGAGAAGGACCTTGGTCAGGGAGGTGACCAAGAACCTGATGGTTACTCTGACAGAGTACCTCTGTGGAGATGGGAGAACCTTCCAGAAGGACAACCATCTCTACAGCACTCCACCAATCAGGCCAATATGGTAGAGTGTCCAGACAGAAGCCACTCCTCAGTAAAAGACACATGACAGCCTGCTTGGAGTTTGTTAAAAGGCACCTAAAGGACTCTCAGGCCATGAGAAAAAAAGATTATCTGGTCTGATGAAACCAATATTGAACTCTTTGGCCTGAATGCCAAGCGTCACATCTGGAGGAAACCTGGCACCACCCCTTCAGTGAAGCATGGTGGTGGCAGCATCATGCTTTGGGATGTTTTTCAGCGGCAGGGACTGGGAGACTAGTCAGGATCGAGGGAAAGATGAACGGAACAAAGTACAGAGAGATCCTTGATGAAAACCTGCTCCAGAGCGCGCAGGACTTCAGACTGGGGCAAAGGTTTATCTTCCAATAGGACAACGACCCTAAGCACACAGCCAAGACAGTGCAGAAGTGGCTTCGGGACAAGTCTCTGAATGTCCTTGAGTGGCCCAGCCTGAGCCCGGACTTGAACCCGATCGAACATCTCTGGAGAGACCTGAAAATAGCTGTGCAGTGTTTGAGAGGATCTTCAGAGAAGTATGGGAGAAACTCCCCAAATGCAGGTGTGCCAAGCTTGTAGTGTCATACCCAAGAAGACTTGAGGCTGTAATCGCTGCCAACGGTGCTTCAACTAAGTACTGAGTAAAGGGTCTGAATGCTTATGTAAATGTAACGTAACAAAATGTGGAAAAAGTCAAGGGGTCTGAAAACTTTCCGAAGGCACTGTATATTAAAAACTGCAAGCGTTTCTCTCCACCCTATGGCAAAATGTGTTGTAGAATTGTAGGAAATATACTGTAAAACAGCTAATTTTCCTCTCTGCCCAACAGCAAAATGAGAAGAATGGCATGAAATGTGTTATAAAATTGCTGAATCTTCTCTCCACCCCATGGCAAAATGTACATAATTGCAGTAAACTTGTTTTAAAATAGCAACATGTTCTCTACACCCCAAGGCAAAATGTGTAGAATTGCATAGAATATATATATTTTTTTAATGATCAACGCTGACAAGAGGGCAGCCACTCAAATATTTTCCTCGCAATGTGTGTGTGTGTGGGGGGGGGGGTATTGATGTGTATACGCAGACACCCCTTGACATTATGAGCATCTGCGGACCCTCATAATGAGTTCAGATGTTTTGTGGCGCACACCCCCATCAAAGTTGCCCGTCCCTGCACTAGAGGTTATATGTTATTAGATTAGTCTAATAAGGGTTAAGAGTTATAATGTGCATCATTCATCACCATTGATCCATCCTAATCAAGAATCAATCATTTGTTCTGTGGTCCTTAACGCCCTGCTGACCCCTACACAGAGCAGGGCTTGTTAGAGTAAAGATCAGGCCGCACATTCAGCACCCTGCGGGTCACAGGTCATAGCCAGAGAATTAGAACTAACTGAATGGAATCAGCTATAACATCCATGTACCCAATATTGTGTTGCAATAAAGGCCTGTTTAGTGTTATGGTTGTTTTGAATTAATGTCTCTTCTATGATTAGTAATTATACGGTTAGGGAACGTGGGTGCCAAGAAGTACATCGTTTTTTCTAATACAAGTGCAAGACAAAATAGGCCTACATAAATAATCAGTGGAATTCACAGACTGTATGTTTAAAGCTGGGGTGTCTATACACCACTATGACCCGTCTCTGTAGTAGCACTTTGCTTGATGCATAGTGAGGACACTGACTAGGTGAAGGGTTCACTCCTGGGGTGAGAGGGAGAGGGGCTGGCGGCTGGAGAGGAGAGATCATTGTTGGCTATTACTCCAAGACGAGTTGCCTGCTAGTGCCGCTGTGTGTGTGTGTGTGTGTGTGTGTGTGTGTGTGTGTGTGTGTGTGTGTGTGTGTGTGTGTGTGTGTGTGTGTGTGTGTGTGTGTGTGTGTGTGTGTGTGTGTGTGTGTCCTGCATTTCTGCTAGGCTTAATGTGTCTCTGTAACATTCACACCGCTCTGTCGAAAAAACAGAGTAACTACAAACCACTGCTGCTACATGTAGGTCACCACATACACCGCACACACACACACGCACGCACACACACACACGCACACACACACACGCACACACACACACACACACGCACACACACACACACACACACACACACACACACACACACACACACACACACACACACACACACACACACACACACACACACACACACACACACATTACCATTAGTATTTATCTATTTATTATAACCTGGGTGGTTCGAGCCCTGAATGTTGATTGGCTGACATCCGTGGTATATCAGACCGTATACCACGGGTATCACAAAACATTTATTTTTACTGCTCTAATTACGTTGGTAACCAGTTTATAATAGCAATAAGGCATCTCAGGGGTTTGTGGTATATGGCCAATACCTTTTGAGAACTAGTGGGTGCATGGTATTGTTGTTTCTGCCTCATTAACATATTTTGAGATGTGCCTTTTAAGAGGCTATATATGTTGCCCCGGTGAGTCAGAATGCTGTACCAACTAAACTCCAATGTGGTTATAGTGCCTCATCAGTTGAACATGTATAGGTGACAGATTGAAGTGGCAGCAAGTCTTCAACCAAGTCTGGAAGCCTTTGTTAAGGCCTCTGGAAGTGCAAGTGATATAAAGCACCAACTATTCATTAATATTGTAACGTATAAAACACTTTACCTAGCAGCCAACCTGCTTGCACCAATCCTTTGTAATTACGGTAAGATACTGTGAAATACAAACCCCTCCCCTCAATTTCATTCATCCATTCATTCATTTTTTCTGATTATGGTAGCGTTTACTTTTTTACAGCATAATTCAGTTTTACGGTAATGTACTGTGTGTCATTACGCAGTACTTGCTTTGATACTGTATTTATATTACAGTAGGTGTACTGTAATATGAAATACAGATCTTTACTTGCCACTGAGCTGCCTGTAAGCTACTGTCAAATTCACAGTAACCCCTTTACAGTGCTGAACTAGTATGGACAAGAAAAAAATAACTATGTACACGTTGGCATCCATTGTTACCCAACCATATAATTACTAATCATAGAACAGACATTCTCATTCAAAACAACCATAACACTAAATAGGCTTTTATTGGGCACATGAATGTTAGAGCTGATTCCATTCTATAAGTTCTAAATCTCTGGCTATGACCTGTGACCCGCAGGGTGCTGACCGTGAGGCCTGATCGTTACTCTAATAAGCCCTGCTCTGTGTAGGGGTCAGCAGGTCATTAAGGACCACAGAACACATGATTGATTATTGATTAGGATGGATTAATGGTGATAAAAGATGCACATTATAGGTATTAACCCCTATTAGACTAATCTGATACCATACTACCTCTAGTGCATTGGTAGCAACAGTATCTATCATCGAGTCACTAGCTCTGTCAGATCTCTCATTGTCTGAAGCAACAGCCAGCTTTGAGTTGATCAGATCTGCTGCAAAGGGAAGGGATGACTGCCGCTACCACGCTTTCCAACCAAGGTGCATGAATTGAGAAACAAACTGAAGGATGAAATTGAGTAACACTTGGAAGACAATGGAATAAAAATGTAAAAAAGCTAATTTATTGCTAAAAGTAGAACCATTGCCTTCATCATGTTGTTTATTAGATCTATTAAATAAATACTAGACCCTCACTTGGTTGTCCAAAGTCAAAACATAACACATATTTTACCAGACACACCTGGACATGATCCGAAACAACACAATGATCTTTGCAGCAGAGGGAGCACCCCCCTATCCACATCGACGGGACCGCACTGGAGAAGGAGGAAAGTTTCAAGTTCCTCGGCGTACACATCACTGACAAACTGAACTGGTCCACCCACACAGATAGTGTGGTCAAGATGGTGCAGTGTAGAGATCCTTTTTATGTCTCTATTTTAGTTGGTCAGGGCGTGAGTTTGGGTGGGCATTCTATGTCTGGTGTTCTATGTTGTCCTTGTTTTGTATTTCTATGTGTTTGGCCTGGTATGGTTCTCAATCAGAGGATCTCTACGGTCAGGGCGTGACAGTACCCCACCCCAAAGGTGCGGACTCCGGCCGCAAAACCTGAACCTATAGGGGAGGGTCTGGGTGGGCATTTCACCGCAGTGGCGGCTCCGGTGCGGGACGTGGACCCCGCTCCACCTTAGTCTTGGCCCACTTAGGTGGCGCCTCTGGAGCGGGGACCCTCACCGCCAACCCCGGACCGGGGACCCTCGCAGCGGGCGCCGGACAGGAGGGAGAGTCCGGCTGCTCCGGACAGGAGGGGACTCTGGTTGCTCCGGACAGGAGGGAGACTCTGGCTGCTCCAGACAGGAGGGAGACTCTGGCTGCTCCGGACAGGAGCCCGTCGCTGGAGGCTCCGGACTAGAGGGTGTCGCTGGAGGCTCCGGACTAGAGGGCGTCGCTGGAGGCCACCGGACTAGAGGGCGACGCTGGAGGCTCCGGACTAGAGGGCGTCGCTGGAGGCTCCAGACTAGAGGGTGACGCTGGAGGTTCCGGACTAGAGGGCGACGCTGGAGGCTCCGGACTAGAGGGCATCGCTGGAGGCTCCGGACTAGCGTCCTTCGTTGGAGGCCTCGTGCTATAACTCCTCACTGCAGGTTTTGTGCCATGGATCCTCACTGGAGGCTTCGTGCCATGGATCATCACTGGAGGCTTCGTGCCATGGATCTTCACTGGTATGGAGAGAAACACAGGAGGCCTGGCTCTGGGAGAAGGCACAGGACTCACCAGGCTGGGGAGACATGCAGGAGGGTTAGTGCTTAGCACAGGCACAGAACTCACCAGGCTGGGGAGACATGTAGGAGGCCTTGTCCTTGGCCGAGGCACCGGATGCACTGGACCGTGGAGGCGCACTGGCGGTCTCGAGCGCAGAGCTAGCACCACTCGTCCTGGCTGGATCCCCCCTGTAGCCCGGCAAGTGCGGGGAGTTGGAACAGGCCGCACTGGGCTGTGCTGGCGAACTGGGGACACCGTGCGTAGGGCTGGTGCAGTATTCCCCGGGCCGAGGAGATGCACTGGAGACCAGATGCGCTGAGCCGGCATCATCCCTCCTGGTTCGATGCCCACTCTAGCCCGGCCGATACGAGGAGCTGCGATGTAGCGCACCGGGCTATGCGTGCGCACTGGGGACACCTTGCGCTTCCCCGCATAACACGGTGCC
The DNA here is from genome assembly GCF_016432855.1 of Salvelinus namaycush. NCBI lineage: Eukaryota > Metazoa > Chordata > Actinopteri > Salmoniformes > Salmonidae > Salvelinus > Salvelinus namaycush. Next base: position 33,443,388 of record NC_052315.1, read on the forward strand.
TGCCCAGTCACTCTCTCGCCACGGTAAGCACGGGGAGTTGGCTCAGGTCTCCTACCTGAGTCCGCCAATATCCCCGTGTGCCCCCCCCAAAAACTATTCTGGTGCTGCCTCTCGTGCCCGTTACCTTGCGCCAATTCCTCATAGCGTCGCCGCTCCGCTTTTGCTGCCTCCAGCTCTTTTTTCGGACGGCGATACTCTCCCGGCTGTGCACATGGTCCTTTGCCGTCCAAAATTTCCTCCCATGTCCAGGAGTCCATGTTCCCATGCTGCTTGGTCCTTTGTTGGTGGGTGGTTCTGTCACGATTGTCGTCTGGAGAAGGAGAGGAGGACCAAGGTGCAGCGTGGTAAGTGGTCATATTTTTTTATAAA
>NC_052315.1:33782278-33819778 GCF_016432855.1 Salvelinus namaycush
TGGGAGAGGTGATAACATCCTGCTGGTGTAACACATGGGAGAGGTGATAACAACCTGCTGGTGTAACACATGGGAGAGGTGATAACAACCTGCTGGTGTAACACATGGGAGAGGTGATAACAACCTGCTGGTGTAACACATGGGAGAGGTGATAACAACCTGCTGGTGTAACACATGGGAGAGTTGATAACAACCTGCTGGTGTAACACATGGGAGAGGTGATAACATCCTGCTGGTGTAACACATGGGAGAGGTGATAACAACCTGCTGGTGTAACACATGGGAGAGGTGATAACAACCTGCTGGTGTAACACATGGGAGAGGTGATAACATCCTGCTGGTGTAACACATGGAAGAGGTGATAACATCCTGCTGGTGTAACACATGGGAGAGGTGATAACATCCTGCTGGTGTAACACATGGGAGAGGTGATAACATCCTGCTGGTGTAACCCATGGGAGAGGTGATAACATCCTGCTGGTGTAACACATGGAAGAGGTGATAACAACCTGCTGGTGTAACACATGGGAGAGGTGATAACAACCTGCTGGTGTAACACATGGGAGAGGTGATAACAACCTGCTGGTGTAACACATGGGAGAGGTGATAACAACCTGCTGGTGTAACACATTGGAGAGGTGATAACATCCTGCTGGTGTAACACATGTGAGAGGTGATAACATCCTGCTGGTGTAACACATGGGAGAGGTGATAACATCCTGCTGCTGTAACACATGGAAGAGGTGATAACATCCTGCTGGTGTAACACATGGGAGAGGTGATAACAACCTGCTGGTGTAACACATGGGAGATGTGATAACAACCTGCTGGTGTAACACATGGGAGAGGTGATAACAACCTGCTGGTGTAACACATGGGAGAGGTGATAACAACCTGCTGGTGTAACACATGGGAGAGGTGATAACATCCTGCTGGTGTAACACATGGAAGAGGTGATAACATCCTGCTGGTGTAACACATGGGAGAGGTGATAACAACCTGCTGGTGTAACACATGGGAGAGGTGATAACAACCTGCTGGTGTAACACATGGGAGAGGTGATAACAACATGCTGGTGTAACACATGGGAGAGGTGATAACATCCTGCTGGTGTAACACATGGAAGAGGTGATAACATCCTGCTGGTGTAACACATGGGAGAGGTGATAACAACCTGCTGGTGTAACACATGGGAGAGGTGATAACAACCTGCTGGTGTAAACCATGGGAGAGGTGATAACAACCTGCTGGTGTAACACATGGAAGAGGTGATAACATCCTGCTGGTGTAACACATGGGAGAGGTGATAACATCCTGCTGGTGTAACACATGGGAGATGTGATAACAACCTGCTGGTGTAACACATGGAAGAGGTGATAACATCCTGCTGGTGTAACACATGGGAGAGGTGATAACAACCTGCTGGTGTAACACATGGGAGAGGTGATAACAACCTGCTGGTGTAACACATGGGAGAGGTGATAACATCCTGCTGGTGTAACACATGGGAGAGGTGATAACAACCTGCTGGTGTAACACATGGGAGAGGTGATAACAACCTACTGGTGTAACACATGGGAGAGGTGATAACATCCTGCTGGTGTAACACATGGGAGAGGTGATAACAACCTGCTGGTGTAACACATGGGAGAGGTGATAACAACCTGCTGGTGTAACACATGGGAGAGGTGATAACATCCTGCTGGTGTAACACATGGGAGAGGTGATAACAACCTGCTGGTGTAACACATGGGAGAGGTGATAACAACCTGCTGGTGTAACACATGGGAGAGGTGATAACAACCTGCTGGTGTAACACATGGGAGAGGTGATAACAACCTGCTGGTGTAACACATGGGAGAGGTGATAACATCCTGCTGGTGTAACACATGGGAGAGGTGATAACAACCTGCTGGTGTAACACATGGGAGAGGTGATAACAACCTGCTGGTGTAACACATGGGAGAGGTGATAACAACCTGCTGGTGTAACACATGGAAGAGGTGATAACATCCTGCTGGTGTAACACATGGGAGCGGTGATAACAACCTGCTGGTGTAACACATGGGAGAGGTGATAACAACCTGCTGGTGTAACACATGGGAGAGGTGATAACATCCTGCTGGTGTAACACATGGGAGAGGTGATAACAACCTGCTGGTGTAACACGTGGGACAGGTGATAACATCCTGTTTGTGTAACACATGGGAGAGGTGATAACATCCTGCTGGTGTAACACATGGGAGAGGTGATAACAACCTGCTGGTGTAACACATGGGAGAGGTGATAACATCCTGCTGGTGTAACACATGGGAGAGGTGATAACAACCTGCTGGTGTTACACATGGGAGAGGTGATAACATCCTGCTGGTGTAACACATGGGAGAGGTGATAACAACCTGCTGGTGTAACACATGGGAGAGGTGATAACAACCTGCTGGTGTAACACATGGGAGAGGTGATAACAACCTGCTGGTATAACACATGGGAGAGGTGATAACAACCTGCTGGTGTAACACATGGGAGAGGTGATAACAACCTGCTGGTGTAACACATGGGAGAGGTGATAACATCCTTCTGGTGTAACACATGGGAGAGGTGATAACATCCTGCTGGTGTAACACATGGGAGAGGTGATAACAACCTGCTGGTGTAACACATGGGAGAGGTGATAACATCCTGCTGGTGTAACACATGGGAGAGGTGATAACATCCTTCTGGTGTAACACATGGGAGAGGTGATAACAACCTGCTGGTGTAACACATGGGAGAGGTGATAACAACCTGCTGGTGTAACACATGGGAGAGGTGATAACAACCTGCTGGTGTAACACATGGGAGAGGTGATAACATCCTTCTGGTGTAACACATGGGAGAGGTGATAACAACCTGCTGGTGTAACACATGGGAGAGGTGATAACAACCTGCTGGTGTAACACATGGGAGAGGTGATAACAACCTGCTGGTGTAACACATGGGAGAGGTGATAACATCCTGCTGGTGTAACACATGGGAGAGGTGATAACATCCTGCTGGTGTAACACATGGGAGAGGTGATAACAACCTGCTGGTGTAACACATGGGAGAGGTGATAACAACCTGCTGGTGTAACACATGGGAGAGGTGATAACAACCTGCTGGTGTAACACATGGGAGAGGTGATAACATCCTGCTGGTGTAACACATGGGAGAGGTGATAACAACCTGCTTGTGTAACACATGGGACAGGTGATAACATCCTGCTGGTGTAACACATGGGAGAGGTGATAACATCCTGCTGGTGTAACACATGGGAGAGGTGATAACAACCTGCTGGTGTAACACATGGGAGAGGTGATACCAACCTGCTGGTGTAACACATGGGAGAGGTGATAACATCCTGCTGGTGTAACACATGGAAGAGGTGATAACATCCTGCTGGTGTAACACATGGGAGAGGTGATAACATCCTGCTGGTGTAACACATGGGAGAGGTGATAACAACCTGCTGGTGTAACACATGGGAGAGGTGATAACAACCTACTGGTGTAACACATGGGAGAGGTGATAACATCCTGCTGGTGTAACACATGGGAGAGGTGATAACAACCTGCTGGTGTAACACATGGGAGAGGTGATAACAACCTGCTGGTGTAACACATGGGAGAGGTGATAACATCCTGCTGGTGTAACACATGGGAGAGGTGATAACAACCTGCTGGTGTAACACATGGGAGAGGTGATAACAACCTGCTGGTGTAACACATGGGAGAGGTGATAACAACCTGCTGGTGTAACACATGGGAGAGGTGATAACAACCTGCTGGTGTAACACATGGGAGAGGTGATAACATCCTGCTGGTGTAACACATGGGAGAGGTGATAACAACCTGCTGGTGTAACACATGGGAGAGGTGATAACAACCTGCTGGTGTAACACATGGGAGAGGTGATAACAACCTGCTGGTGTAACACATGGAAGAGGTGATAACATCCTGCTGGTGTAACACATGGGAGCGGTGATAACAACCTGCTGGTGTAACACATGGGAGAGGTGATAACAACCTGCTGGTGTAACACATGGGAGAGGTGATAACATCCTGCTGGTGTAACACATGGGAGAGGTGATAACAACCTGCTGGTGTAACACGTGGGACAGGTGATAACATCCTGTTTGTGTAACACATGGGAGAGGTGATAACATCCTGCTGGTGTAACACATGGGAGAGGTGATAACAACCTGCTGGTGTAACACATGGGAGAGGTGATAACATCCTGCTGGTGTAACACATGGGAGAGGTGATAACAACCTGCTGGTGTTACACATGGGAGAGGTGATAACATCCTGCTGGTGTAACACATGGGAGAGGTGATAACAACCTGCTGGTGTAACACATGGGAGAGGTGATAACAACCTGCTGGTGTAACACATGGGAGAGGTGATAACAACCTGCTGGTATAACACATGGGAGAGGTGATAACAACCTGCTGGTGTAACACATGGGAGAGGTGATAACAACCTGCTGGTGTAACACATGGGAGAGGTGATAACATCCTTCTGGTGTAACACATGGGAGAGGTGATAACATCCTGCTGGTGTAACACATGGGAGAGGTGATAACAACCTGCTGGTGTAACACATGGGAGAGGTGATAACATCCTGCTGGTGTAACACATGGGAGAGGTGATAACATCCTTCTGGTGTAACACATGGGAGAGGTGATAACAACCTGCTGGTGTAACACATGGGAGAGGTGATAACAACCTGCTGGTGTAACACATGGGAGAGGTGATAACAACCTGCTGGTGTAACACATGGGAGAGGTGATAACATCCTTCTGGTGTAACACATGGGAGAGGTGATAACAACCTGCTGGTGTAACACATGGGAGAGGTGATAACAACCTGCTGGTGTAACACATGGGAGAGGTGATAACAACCTGCTGGTGTAACACATGGGAGAGGTGATAACATCCTGCTGGTGTAACACATGGGAGAGGTGATAACATCCTGCTGGTGTAACACATGGGAGAGGTGATAACAACCTGCTGGTGTAACACATGGGAGAGGTGATAACAACCTGCTGGTGTAACACATGGGAGAGGTGATAACAACCTGCTGGTGTAACACATGGGAGAGGTGATAACATCCTGCTGGTGTAACACATGGGAGAGGTGATAACAACCTGCTTGTGTAACACATGGGACAGGTGATAACATCCTGCTGGTGTAACACATGGGAGAGGTGATAACATCCTGCTGGTGTAACACATGGGAGAGGTGATAACAACCTGCTGGTGTAACACATGGGAGAGGTGATAACAACCTGCTGGTGTAACACATGGGAGAGGTGATAACATCCTGCTGGTGTAACACATGGAAGAGGTGATAACATCCTGCTGGTGTAACACATGGGAGAGGTGATAACAACCTGCTGGTGTAACACATGGGAGAGGTGATAACATCCTGCTGGTGTAACACATGGGAGAGGTGATAACATCCTGCTGGTGTAACACATGGAAGAGGTGATAACATCCTGCTGGTGTAACACATGGGAGAGGTGATTACATCCTGCTGGTGTAACACATGGGAGAGGTGATAACAACCTGCTGGTGTAACACATGGGAGAGGTGATTACTTGTAGTTGTTTTTCTTTTATCACACACAACTACACGTGCTGCTGTCAAGCCTGCCTGGTATATTTTCATAGACATGGCTTGCCAGGTCTGCATGATATGCTGTAGGAGATTTGGATTGATGAGCCCAGAGACATATTTATGTTTCCGGCCAAGTCTGGTTGCCAAGTCTGGTTGGTATGTCCTAGCAGACACAGGTTGCCAAGTATGCTCCTTACACCATAGTAGTCCTGTGTTTCCAAGTCTACCTAGTATGGTATAATAGTACTTGGTTGCCAAATGTGGCTGGTAGCCCTTTGAATCATGTCTGAGCTGTAGAGCATGTTACTTAATGGTTTGGGGTTATCCCTGCAGTACAGACTGTAGTAGTGGGTTCAGAAGTGAGTTTGAATGTATAGCCTCTCTATAAGATGTTAATCGAAAGGGGATTATGAACCGAAAATCCATCTCAGTAATAGAGCCTTTGTATTAATACATGTAGCTACTGTATCTTGTGTACAGTATGCATTTCAAATGTGTATCTGATTTATCAAACCCTCTCTTCCATAAACACACACACACACACACACACACACACACACACACACACACACACACACACACACACACACACACACACACACACACACACACACACACACACACACACACACACACACACACACACAACCTGATTTCTATAGAGCCCCAGCCCTCTGCCATTGATTACCCATGGTCATCATGTCCTCTGTTATGACTCATCAGTCATTGCATTATATCATCACTCCTACTCTTAGACACAAAACTGTGCTATTGATTGTTGGTAAATTGTATGTGGTAGATGTAGTTGGCCTGTCAGGCAGCAGTAGCTACAATACAGTGACTGTGTGATACATCTGTCAAGAGAACAAACCTAACGTCACACTTGCCTAACATGATGTGTTGTGACCTTTTCCAGAGATATAGTCCTATACATTTTTAGAAGAAAAGGTGTTATCTAGAACCTAAAAGGGTTCTTCGGCTGTCCCCTTTAAAGAACCCTTTATGTTCCAGGTAGAACATTTTTGATTCCAGAACTCTTTTGGGTCCCAAAAGGGTTCTACCTGGAACTAAAAAGGGTTCTACCTGGAACCAATAGGGTTCTCCTATAGAGACAGGCAGCCTGTTTTCTAAGAGTGTAAGAGCGAGGGAGGAAGATGAGCAGAACGAGGAATAGGAGGAGGGGTGGGAGAGGAAAGAGTATGAGGGGTGGAAAAAGAGGAATTACAGAAGAAAGAAAGGACAATTAGAAAGAGAAGGGCATGAGAGCGGAGAGGGGGAATGGGGTGAAGAACAGCAGGCTAGTCGTGGTTTGAAAAGAGTGATAGAAGAGAAAGAAAGGAGTGTGAGAGAGAGGAGGAACAAAGTATGACATGGACAGGAAGAGGAGGGGAAGGAGAGCAAAGCACAAATACACAAATATATTCCTGCTGGCATTTATCAGAGGCCATTCCTATTTCCTCCCGACAGATATAATATTTAAGAATACACATCTGAGAGGAGATGCTTTTGATGAAATATAAATAATACACTTCAGGGAAGCAGAAAGCAGGAGGCAGAGTACAAACCTGACTTGGGAGTGTATGTGGTATGATGTGTGATTCAATATGTGTATTTTATTATTGCCCTCTTCCTTTCCAATCCCAGCCTGCAGTGTCTGGCTCGCTCCCTCAGGCAATTCATTATCTTTATACTGATGGGATTCCCCCTGGAAGAATGAAGACACACACACACATACTCACAGGCACACACAAACTCGCGTGCACATACATTTACGTACGCACACTCACCACACAAATGCACACACACACACACACACACACTCAAACACACACTCAAACATACACACACTTGCCAAGGGCTCTCCCAGTAGATGAGTGGGGTCATGTTTCACTAGTGTAGATAGAGTGTAGTAATGGAGAGGAGCAGATGTGCAGCCAGGTTACCTGTGATACAAGTCAGTATTCCATATCCATCCGTCTGAGGACGTCGGGAGAGGATGTGGAAATTGGCTACTAGGCGCAACAGTGAGCGCTGTTACCTTCAAGTAGTTTTTGTTTTTTTCAACCTCTGATTCCAAAGGTTGCCAGTTCGAATCCAGCGATAGAAAGTTGTTTTGATATTTTTGTTTTAAGCCTATCCCAAACCTTAACCCTTACCTTAACCATTCAGAGTTAAGTCCTAACCTTAAGATTTCGGCGTTAATGCCTAAACTTAACCTTAAAGATTCGAAGTGGATGCCTAAACTTAACCTTAAAGATTTGAAGTTGATGCCTAAACTTAACCTTAAAGATTCGAAGTGGATGCCTAAACTTAACCTTAAAGATTTGAAGTTGATGCCTAAACTTAACCTTAAAGATTTGAAGTTGATGCCTAAACTTAACCTTAAAGATTCGAAGTTGATGCCTAAACTTAACCTTAAAGATTTGAAGTTGATGCCTAAACTTAACCTTAAAGATTCGAAGTTGATGCCTAAACTTAACCTTAAAGATTTGAAGTTGATGCCTAAACTTAACCTTAAAGATTCGAAGTGGATGCCTAAACTTAACCTTAAAGATTTGAAGTTGATGCCTAAACTTAACCTTAAAGATTTGAAGTTGATGCCTAAACTTAACCTTAAAGATTCGAAGTGGATGCCTAAACTTAACCTTAAAGATTTGAAGTTGATGCCTAAACTTAACCTTAAAGATTTGAAGTGGATGCCTAAACTTAACCTTAAAGATTCGAAGTTGATGCCTAAACTTAACCTTAAAGATTCGAAGTGGATGCCTAAACTTAACCTTAAAGATTTGAAGTTGATGCCTAAACTTAACCTTAAAGATTTGAAGTTGATGCCTAAACTTAACCTTAAAGATTCGAAGTTGATGCCTAAACTTAACCTTAAAGATTTGAAGTTGATGCCTAAACTTAACCTTAAAGATTTGAAGTTGATGCCTAAACTTAACCTTAAAGATTTGAGGTTGATGCCTAAACTTAACCTTAAAGATTTGAAGTTGATGCCTAAACTTAACCTTAAAGATTCGAAGTGGATGCCTAAACTTAACCTTAAACACTTCGGAAAACTTCTACATTTGAGAAACATGGATGAACGTCTAATTCTGACGTGAGACTGTGAGAGCTAGTTGAGGTGTGTGTGTGCATCCATGCATGGGTGCGTGTCTGTCTGGCTGAGTAAGTGTGTGTGTGTGCTTGTCAGTATAAGACCGTTACAACATGCCAGTGTGTTTTTCTAGGTAGATCCACCACCTGCTCCCCACTCCTCAGCTCAGGGGTAGGGCACAGTCTGGTTCCGGTGACAGAAGACAAGTTATATCAATGTCAGTTGAAGACTATATGGACTCCTAGAAGACTATTGTTTGTTTTCTTTTTGTCCTTGCCATGCTCCATGGTGGAATTGTATTTCACTGTTTTCCCTTCCGCCGAAATGGGGGAATGCATTTCTAGAGAGTTCTTAATGCCTCAAGTGTTACCATTGATATGTTGGTTCATGGTTTAGGAGTTGGGACGTGTGGGGGTGTGGCTGAAGGGGAGTGTCGGGTGGGGTGGCTGAGGGTTCCAGACACATAAATACACACATGCAGTTAATGACTGCACCAGGACTATTTGATATTCTGCCCTTTAAATGGTAACAGTGTAGGTATTCTCTCGGTTAACGGGACACGATAGGGAGGTCATTAGAGTTGAACCCCTCTGCACTCCACTATACCCTTGAGTGGGTGTGTGTGGGTGTGTCACAATCTTTCACCTCTCTAACACACACATACATGCAAACACTCACGTACACACACACACACACACACACACACACACACACACACACACACACACACACACACACACACACACACACACACACACACACACACACACACACACACACACACACACACACACACACACACACACACACACTGCTGGCAGTATCAGTGAGCAGGGTCTAAACTGATTTCTATCATCTTAAATAATGGATGAAGAGATGAGGTCAGGAGAAACAGATATCTCCCTTGTGACACACACACTGACGCTCTATGCCATGTGAAGTTGTGCTCTTTCTGTCTCTGTTTCATTCTCTTTCTGTCTCTTTCTCTCTTTCTGTCTCTCTTTCTATCTCTCTCTCTCTATGTTGTTAGTCCAGATCACCTGAGGTTTCTGAAATCTATTTCATACTTAAAAACTTCTTGAGAATACAGGGGGTGCTATTTTCCCATTAGCATAATTTGCTCAACAGATTAAACTGCCTCTTATTCAATTATTGCTCTTACTACATGCATATAAATAATACCATTGGAAAGAAAACAATCTCTAGTTTCTAAAACCGTTTCAATTTTGTCTCTGAGTGATACAGAAGTCATTTCACAGCACTTTCCATGACCAAGAACATAAAATCAAGATGTGTTATGCTGGCTTCAAAGCTCTGCCTATATATGGTCGTGCCCCCTATGACCCGAAACACACCTCATTCGCCTTCCTCTGGGTGTCAAGAAGACGTCAGAGGAGAAATTCTTTGTTTATCTGGTACTGACGTGAAATAAGACCTATTTCTTTGGCGTGACCGACAACTTCCGGTTTGCTGATTCGCACGAGTTGGAGCTGCGATTGTGTACTGTTTTGCTGGCGTTATGGATGAAAACTATCTCCGTGTCGAATTTTGTTTGATACATGTGACCATATCATCGTAATGTATGTTTTTTCAATATAGTTTAATCAGATTATTTGAATTTTTTTGGGAGTTTTGCGGTGTTCCGTTGTCACAATTTATTTACATTTGAGAGATCTGTGCCACTCGACCGGTACCTGTGCTAAATGGAGTGGGAAAGGAAGATTTCTGAACGGAACCAACGACTCATCTTGACAAAGGACACTTTGATCAACATTCTGATGAAAGATCAGCCATAGTAAGACCCAATTTACGATGTTATATCATATCTGTTGTGCATGTGAACTGACCGTGGGCGCCTAGCCGAATCTGCCTTGTATAGCTATGCTAATTTAGCGCTACATTTTGTTTTCGTTATAAAACATTTAATAAATCTGAAATATTGTTTGGATTCACCAGATGTTGGGCTTTCAATATCTGTACGCTGTGTATTTTTCTGAAATGTTTTAAGATGAGTAATTCGTTATATGACGTTGGTCTCTGTAATTGTTCTGGCTGGGTCAGCACTATTTCAGATTGCAGCTGCAATGTAGAACTGTGATTTATACCTGAAAAATGCACATTTTTCCCCAAAAAAACTATGCTATACCATAAATATGTTATCAGACTGTCATATTATGAAGTTGTTTCTTGGTTAGTGGCTATATATATTTTTATCTAGTCGAATTAGTGATAGCTACTGACGCAGGAAAAAGCTGTTGGGAGTAAAAAAATCGTGTCCTTTGCTAACGTGGTTAGCTAATAGATTTACATATTGTGTCTTCCCTGTAAAACATTTTAAAAATCTGAAATGGTGGCTTTATTCACAAGATCTGTATCTTTCATTAGGTGGCTTGGACTTGTGATTTAATGATATTTAGATGCTACTATTTAATTGTGACGCTATGCTAGCGATGCTAATCAGTGTGGGGGGGGTGGGGGGTGATCCCGGATCCGGGGTTGAGGCTCGTTAGAGGTTAACACAGAGCAGATGCATGGTGGCCTCAGACACACACAAACCCAGTCAGAAGTAACGCTGGCTTTATCAACAAAGTCAAATCAAATCATCAAATCAAGTTTATTTTATATAGCCCTTCGTACATCAGCTAATATCTCGAAGTGCTGTACAGAAACCCAGCCTAAAACCCCAAACAGCAAGCAATGCAGGTGTAGAAGCACGGTGGCTAGGAAAAACTCCCTAGAAAGGCCAAAACCTAGGAAGAAACCTAGAGAGGAACCAGGCTATGAGGGGTGGCCAGTCCTCTTCTGGCTGTGCCGGGTGGAGATTATAACAGAACATGGCCAAGATGTTCAAAATGTTCATAAATGACAAGCATGGTCAAATAATAATCAGGAATAAATGTCAGTTGGCTTTTCATAGCCGATCATTAAGAGTTGAAAACAGCAGGTCTGGGACAGGTAGGGGTTCCATAACCGCAGGCAGAACAGTTGAAACTGGAATAGCAGCAAGGCCAGGTGGACTGGGGACAGCAAGGAGTCATCATGCCCGGTAGTCCTGACGTACGGTCCTAGGGCTCAGGTCCCCCGAGAGAGAGAAAGAAAGAGAGAAGGAGAGAATTAGAGAGAGCCAAGATTTTCAAAATGTTCATAAATGACAAGCATGGCCAAATAATAATCAGGAATAAATGTCAGTTGGCTTTTCATAGCCGATCATTAAGAGTTGAAAACAGCAGGTCTGGGACAGGTAGGGGTTCCATAACCGCAGGCAGAACAGTTGAAACTGGAATAGCTGCAAGGCCAGGTGGACTGGGGACAGCAAGGAGTCATCATGCCCGGTAGTCCTGACGTATGGTCCTAGGGCTCAGGTCCTCCGAGAGAGAGAAAGAAAGAGAGAAGGAGAGAATTAGAGAGAGCCAAGATTTTCAAAATGTTCATAAATGACAAGCATGGTCAAATAATAATCAGGAATAAATGTCAGTTGGCTTTTCATAGCCGATCATTAAGAGTTGAAAGCAGCAGGTCACACTCCTGGGCCAGACTACACTCAATCATATGACCTACTGAAGAGATAAGTCTTCAGTAAAGACTTAAAGGTTGAGACCGAGTCTGCGTCTCTCACATGGGTAGGCAGACCGTTCCATAAAAATGGAGATCTATAGGAGAAAGCCCTGCCTCCAGCTGTTTGCTTAGAAATTCTAGGGACAATTAGGAGGCCTGCGTCTTGTGACCGTAGCGTACGTGTAGGTATGTACGGCAGGACCAACTCGGAAAGATAGGCAGGAGCAAGCCCATGTAACGCTTTATAGGTTAACAGTAAAACCTTGAAATCAGCCCTTGCCTTAACAGGAAGCCAGTGTAGGGAAGCTAGCACTGGAGTAATATGATCAAATTTCTTGGTTCTAGTCAGGATTCTAGCAGCCGTATTTAGCACTAACTGAAGTTTATTTAGTGCTTTATCCGGGTAGCCGGAAAGTAGAGCATTGCAGTAGTCTAACCTAGCAAATGCATGGATTAATTTTTCTGCATCATTTTTGGACAGAACATTTCTGATTTTTGCAATGTTACGTAGATGGAAAAAAGCTGTCCTTGAAACAGTCTTGATATGTTCGTCAAAAGAGAGATCAGGGTCAAGAGTAACGCCGAGGTCCTTCACAGTTTTATTTGAGACGACTTTACAACCATCAAGATTAATTGTCAGATTTAACAGAAGATCTCTTTGTTTCTTGGGACCTAGAACAAGCATCTCTGTTTTGTCCGAGTTTAAAAGTAGAAAGTTTTCAGCCATCCACTTCCTTATGTCTGAAACACAGGCTTCTAGCGAGGGCAATTTTGGGGCTTCACCATGTTTCATTGAAATGTACAGCTGTGTGTCATCCGCATAGCAGTGAAAGTTAACATTATGTTTTCGAATAACATCCCCAAGAGGTAAAATATATAGTGAAAACAATAGTGGTCCTAAAACGGAACCTTGAGGAACACCGAAATGTACAGTTGATTTGTCAGAGGACAAACCATTCACAGAGACAAACTGATATCTTTCCGACAGATAAGATCTAAACCAGGCCAGAACTTGTCCGTGTAGACCAATTTGGGTTTCCAGTCTCTCCAAAAGAATGTGGTGATCGATGGTGTCAAAGGCAGCACTAAGGTCTAGTAGCACGAGGACAGATGCAGAGCCTCGGTCTGACGCCATTAAAAGGTCATTTACCACCTTCACAAGTGCAGTCTCAGTGCTATGATGGGGTCTAAAACCAGACTGAAGCATTTCGTATACATTGTTTGTCTTCAGGAAGGCAGTGAGTTGCTGCGCAACAGCTTTTTCTAAAATTTTTGAGAGGAATGGAAGATTCGATATAGGCCGATAGTTTTTTATATTTTCCGGGTCAAGGTTTGGCTTTTTCAAGAGACGCTTTATTACTGCCACTTTTAGTGAGTTTGGTACACATCCGGTGGATAGAGAGCCGTTTATTATGTTCAACATAGGAGGGCCAAGCACATGAAGCAGCTCTTTCAGTAGTTTAGTTGGAATAGGATCCAGTATGCAGCTTGAAGGTTTAGAGGCCATGATTATTTTCATCATTGTGTCAAGAGATATAGTACTAAAACACTTAAGTGTCTCTCCCGATCCCAGGCCCTGGCAGAGCTGTGCAGATCCAGGACAGCTAAGCCCTGGAGGAATACGCAGATTTAAAGAGGAGTCCGTAATTTGCTTTCTAATGATCATGATCTTTTCCTCAAAGAAGTTCATGAATTTATTACTGCTGAAGTGAAAGCCATCCTCTCTTGGGGAATACTGCTTTTTAGTTAGCTTTGCAACAGTATCAAAAATAAATTTTGGATTGTTCTTGATTTCCTCAATTAAGTTGGAAAAGTAGGATGATCGAGCAGCAGTGAGGGCTCTTCGATACTGCACGGTACTTTCTTTCCAAGCTAGTCGGAAGACTAACAAAGCCCAGCATTCCTCACTTTAAACCAGAATCTGAGGAATTCCATCAGAGTTAGGGAAGAGTTTTAGTAGAACGCTGCATGATGTGTGTGTGTGTGTGTGTGTGTGTGTGTGTGTGTGTGTGTGTGTGTGTGTGTGTGTGTGTGTGTGTGTTTGTGTGTGTGTGTGTTTGTGTGTTTGTGTGTGTGTGTGTGTGTGTGTGTGTGTGTGTGTGTGTGTGTGTGTGTGTGTGTGTGTGTGTGTGTGTGTGTGTGTGTGTGTGTGTGTGTGTGTGTTGTGTGTGTGTGCCTGCGTGTGTGTGTGTGTGTGTCTGCATGTGTGTATGACACAGTTATTTCGGCTTAACTGTTACATCATTCAAATCAAATCAAATCAAATTGTATTGCTCACATACACATATTTAGCAAATGTTATTGTGGGTTTAGCGAAATGCTTGTGTTCTCAGTTTGAAGTGTGTGTGAGCATTTCTCACTTCTAAAGTGTGTGTGTGTGTGTGTGTGTGTATGTGTGTGTGTGTGTGTGTGTGTGTGTGTGTGTGTGTGTGTGTGTGTGTGTGTGTGTGTGTGTGTGTGTGTGTGTGCCTGCATGTGTGTATGACACAGTTATTTCGGCTTAACTGTTAC
Organism: Salvelinus namaycush; assembly: GCF_016432855.1. Classification (NCBI taxonomy): domain Eukaryota; kingdom Metazoa; phylum Chordata; class Actinopteri; order Salmoniformes; family Salmonidae; genus Salvelinus; species Salvelinus namaycush. The sequence goes on from NC_052315.1 coordinate 33,797,077, forward strand.
AGCATTCAAATCAAATCAAATCAAATTGTATTGCTCACATACACATATTTAGCAAATGTTATTGTGGGTTTAGTGAAATGCATGTGTTCCTAGCTCCAACAGTGCAGTACAATCTAACAGTGCAGTAGTATCTAAAAACTATTCACAACTATACACAAATATCTAAAAGTAAAATAATGGATTAAGAAATATATACATATTAGATCGAGCATTGTCGGAGTGGCATTGACTAAAATACATTATAATACACATATGAGATGAGTAAAGCAGTATGTAAACATTATTAAAGTGACTAATGTTCCATTATTAAAGAGACCAGTGATTCCAGGTCTATGTATATAGGGCAGCAGCCTCTAAGTTGCAGGGTTGCGTAACAGGGTGGAAGCCAGCAAGTGATGACTATTTAACAGTCTGATGGCCTTAAGATATAAGATGTTTTTCAGTCTCTCGGTCCCAGCTTTAATGGACCTGTACTGACCTCGCCTTCTAGATGATAGAGGGGTGAACAGGCCGTGGCTCGGGTGGTTGTTGTCCTTGATGATCTTTTTGGCCTTCCTGTGACATCGGGTGCTGTAGGTGTCCTGGAGGGCAGGTAGCCTGCCCCCGGTGATGCGTTGGACAGACCACACCACGCTCTGGAGAGCCCTGCGGTTGCGGGTGGTGCAGTTGCCATACCAGGCGGTGATACAGCCTAACCAACAGTGCAATTTTTAAGTAAAAAATAGGTATTAGGTAAACAATAGATAAGTAAAGAAATAAGAAATAAAAAACAGTAAAATGACAGTGAAAATAACAGTAGCGAGGCTATATACAGGTGGTACCGGTACAGAGTCAATAAGCGGGGCACCGGTTAGTCGGGCTAATTGAGGTAAAATGTACATGTAGGTATAGTTAAAGTGACTATGCATAGATGATAAACAGAGAGTAGCAGCAGTGTAAAAGAGGGGGTTGGCAGGTGGGGGGTGGCGGGACACAATGCAAATAGTCCGGGTAGCCAATGTGCGGGGGCACCGGTTAGTTGGACTAATTGAGGTAATATGTACATGACTGTATAGTTAAAGTGACTGTGCAAAGATGATAAACAGAGAGTAGCAGCAGCTAAAAGTTCGCATGCGTGTTAATGTGTCATGAAATATTTGTTGTCAAATTAGTCTATATTCGTAGTGACTCAGCCCGCTCTGACAGCGTGCTCAGGTGCACGTCTCCTATTCTTACTTTTGCATGATATCTGCAAGGCAAACCATGGTGTTTGTGTCTCAAACCTAGAGCTGCACGTTCACTAGCTCAAGGACAATACTCAGTCAGTAAAATCAAATCAAAGTTTATTGGTCGTGTACACAGTTTTGCAGATGTTAGCGCTTGTGCGGCGAAATGCTTATCTTTCTAGATCCAACAGTGCAGCAATATCTAGCAACACAATAACAAGCATGATCTCCAGCTGTGACACACCAGCGTGATTATAACAACCTAGATACTGTATTCCTGTTTGCTGAGTTTTTATCTTGCTGGTACTTACCGTTTAGAAGGTTCTTAAGCATAAGTAGTGAAATGGTGCAAATCTGTCCCATTTATGTGGGATTAAGGCCAGTAGATTTCTCCTAATACCTACAGCACATATCTACACTAGAAAGATTGAGCACAGAGCTCAAATTTACACCACTCTTCAAGAATGAAAATGTGTCACAAACTTTGATTTGAAGTAAAGTATCAATATACAATGCATTCGGAAAGTATTCAGACCCCATTACTTTTCCCACATTTTGTTACGTTACAGCCTTATTCTAAAACGTATTTTATAAATAAAAAATCCTCATCACACACAATACCCCATAATGACAAAGCGGAAACAGGTTTTTAGACATTTTTGCAAATGTATTACAAATAAATGTCAGAAATACCTTACTTACATAATTAGTCAGACTCCTTGCTAGGAAACTCGAAATTGAACTCAGGTGCATCCCGTTTCCATTGATCATCCTTGAGATGTTTCTACAACTTGGAGTCCACCTGTGGTAAATTCAATTGATTGGACATGATTTGGAAGGCACACATCTGTCTATATACGGTCCCACAGTTGACAGTGCATGTCAGAGAAAAAACCAAACCATGAGGTCAAAGGAATTGTCCTTAGAGCTCCGAGACAGGATTGTGTTGAGGCACTGATCCGGGGAAGGGTACCAAAAATGTTCTGCAGCATTGAAGGTCCCCAAGAACACAGTGGCCTCCATCATTCTTAAATTAAATACATTTGGAACCACCAAGACTCTTCCTAGAGCTGGCCGCCCGGCCAAACTGATCAATCGGGGGAGAAGGGCCTTGGTCAGGGAGGTGACTAAGAATCCGATGGTGACTCTGACAGAGCTCCAGAGTTCCTCTGTGGAGATGGCAGAACCTTCCAGAAGGACAACCATCTCTGCAGCACTCCACAAATCAGGCCTTTATGGTAGAGTGGCCAGACGGAAGCAACTCCTCAGTAAAAGGCACATAACAGCCCACTTGGAGTTTGCCAAAAGGCACCTAAAGGACTCTCAGACCATGAGAAACAAGTTTCTCTGGTCTGATGAAACCAAGATTGAACTATTTGGCTTGAATGCCAAGCGTCACGTCTGGAAGAAACTGGCACCATCCCTACGGTGAAGCATGGTGGGGGCAGCATCATGCTGTGGGGATGCTTTTCAGCAGCAGGGACTGAGGGACTAGTCAGGACTGAGGGAAAGATGAACGGAGCAAAGTACCAAGAGATCCTTGATGAAAACCTCTTCCAGAGTGCTCTGGACCTCAGACTGGGGCGAAGGATCGCCTTCCAATAAGATAACGACCCTATGCACACAGCCAAGACAACACAGGAGTGGCTTTGTGAAAAGTCTCTGAATGTCCTTGAACCCGACTTAAACCTGATCGAAAATCTCTGGAGAGTCCTGAAAATAGCTCTGTAGCGACGCTCCCCATCGAACCTGACAGAGCTCTGCAGAGAAGAATGGGAGAAACTCCCCAAATACAGGTGTGCCAAGCATGTAGCATTTTTTTTTTCATTAAAACCTTTTTTTGTTTTGTCATTATGTGGTATTATGTGTAGATTGATAAGGGGAAAAAACAATTGAATCCATTTTAGAATAAGGTTGTAACGCAACCAAATGTGGAAAAAGTCAAGGGGTCTGAATACTTTCCGAATGTACTGTTAGTATAAGCATTGCGTTTTACAGAGTAGTAGCTGAATCATAAGTGTTCAGTAGTCAGTCTCTCTGATTTAGTAACAGTTATTCTGTAACTGGGTGGGGAGAGGGAAGTTAAGAAAAAGTCTGTGAACTAAAGCTCTGGAAGTAATGCAGTTTTGGAAAGCTTTGGGAATAAAGTTATGTAGTAAAATCAGAATAAAGCAGACTTGGCTACAGAAATATCTCTGTGTGTTTGAAGTGCCTGAGTGTGTTTCTGATTTTCAGAACTTAATTAGAAACACATTTCTCTCCCAAATTCACTAACGGGCTGGTGAGTGGAGCACACACACACACACACACACACACACACACACACACACACACACACACACACACACACACACACACACACACACACACACACACACACACACACACACACACACACACACAGTCTTGTATAACTAACAATGTGGGGACACACAATTCAGTCCCATACAAAATCCTATTTTCCCTAACCCCTAACCCTAACCAATACCCTTACCCTAACCCAAACCTTAATGCTAACCCTAACCCTAACCCTAACCTTAACCCGAAAACCTAACCTTAACCCTAATACTAAAGTTTTTTTTGTATTTTTGTTGTATTTAACCTTTATTCAACTAGGTAAGTCAGTTATGAACAACTTCACACACACATATGTGCTGGCAGAGACACAGGCAAATGTGCTAGAAGACAGGTCAGGCACACACACACAAAAAAACAGATCTCTCCCACAGGTTTTCTACACATTCCTGGCTGCTCTGTGACCCTCCCTGCTCTGTGACCCCCCGACGTCTCACACAAAACACAGGGAACCATATAGGTTCCAGAGCCAGAACTGATGGAGACTTTCTACATCATTCACAAAGGGAGAGGTGCTTTAGTCTTCCAGTGCACAGTGAGAAACTCACACACACCTATACACATTCATCACTTAGAGAGAGAGAGGGAGGGAGAGAGAGAGAGAGAGAGAGAGAGAGAGAGAGAGAGAGATTATGTTTTCTGAATCTGCGTGTGCGTATATGTGTGTGTAGCCTACCGCTACGCAGAACCAGGGTTAAAGAGTCTCCATCTTGCTTTAATGAACTGTTATATCACATTCCACCAATATAGCTTACCTCTAACCCAGACCCCTAACCCCATCTCCTCCCACACTAACACCACCACGCCACCTCTACCCTACAACTCACCATATCCCCATTACTTTTACTGTCATTCTCACCATGTTTCTTGTTGTCACACAGTTGTCTGATATTTTTCTACCCCATTATCCCTCGTTCTCTTTCTTCCTCTCTTCATTTTCACCCATTACAGCAGGTCCAGTGCATCATGGGTTCCACCAATTCAAACATTCAGTTTCTCCCTCTCCTCCCTCCATAACCTCTAATTTTCCTTATTTCCCCCTGTCCCTAACTCTTTTCCTGTCTTCCCTTTCTCCCCTCATATCCCCCACTCTCCTTTACCCTCCTTACCCTCCTTTCCCCCTCCCTCTGGAACAGGCCAAAAATACCCAGAAACACAGAAACCTAAAAGAAAAAGGATAGACTTCTTTCATTTCTCTTCCTCTCTGCAGTACAACACTGAACCATAGTTCCCATATTCTGCTAACTGAAATCTGGGATTTTAACACACCATGTGGACACTGACGGTTTGAATGAGACAATGCTATTCTAGTGAGGATGCTCTTTATAATGTTACTATCATGGTGCCAAACTGGATGTTAAAATTATTTGACACAGACATCATTCAAACCAGTGGGTAACTAAGACAGTATGATCCCACGGCATAGATCATGTTATTACAGACCTATAGTCACTCAGGTTCAACCATCCTATATGATAGCTCCTGTGTCTCTATGAGGACAGCTATATGGTATAGCCACGGTCTAGTGACTCATCTGGGTAAGCAAGAAGAAAGTTGCACATACTATGGCTCCAACTGTCATGCCACCAGCATATGACAAGGCCACCCACTGGCAGATCAGCAGACACACAGACATGGACAAAATAGTCAATATTAATAAGCCTATGTGCATTTTATTCTAATGTATTTTCTGAGACCTTATGGGAGACTGAATAACTGTAAAGCTGATCAATGCAGTAGTTCTGACGGTTTCTCCAACTGTAGCCGACAGTGAACACAGTGGCCAAATGTAGGTCATTCAGAATGAGATGCCGTTCAACGGCTGGAGTTTGAACCACAAGGCAGCATCCATAGCCAAACCAAACAAAAGAGCTAGCTAGGAGAACTGTTTTAAAACAAGCAAGAAAAGAGTGTGAGGGAGGGGGGGGGGGGGGGGGGTGAGAGAGAGGGAGGAAGGGAGAGAGGGGGGAGGAGAGAGAAAGAGAAAGAGAGTAGCGAGAGAGTGAAAACAGTAGCAGCATCCTCTCCTGAATTGAGGATATCATAAACATTTCTGATTGAACTGAGAGAGAGACAAACAAATAAAAACAAAAGCAAAGTCTTCTCATGCTTTGTCGATTTCAAAAAAGCTTTTGACTCAATTTGGAATGAGGGCCTGCTGTATAAACTGATGGAAAGCAGTGTTGGGGGACCTATGATATTGTAAAATCAATGTACACAAACAGTAAGTGTGCCTGATAGTTGTTGTCTTTTTGTTTCATTTGCTTTGTAGATTGTTGTTGTTATTGTTCTTTTGTGTGTGTTTTTTTCCACTTGCATCGGCAATGTAAACACATGTTTCCCATGACAATAAAGCCCTTTGAATTTAATTGAGAGAGAGACCTTTCCCAGATGAATTTTGGCTCCTGGTGCGCAGAGCAAGATGTCTATTTGTAGGTCGTTCCTCGGCTGTTCCTAGTGGGCTACACACACACACACACACACACACACACAGTCGTCTGCAATTTATTATGACTGAGAGCTGCAGAAAGAAAATTCCCCCTTTACTCTCTCCCCGCCCCCACAGCCAGCCCCCATTATTATCATGTTTTCGAACTAGCAGCGTTGATGACAGAGCAGGCTAGAGGGAGAGGAAAAGAAATGAAAATAGTGTGGATTAATTGACTCGCACAGACAGTTTGCGATGATTTGATTCCGTCAGTCCCCTCTGTCTTTCGTCTTTGGTACAGTCTCCCTCTCTGCATGTTCATTGCGTTGGTGTTTCTGCTGGGCGCCGGCGTCTCAAGGGAGAGGGGGGGGGGGGGGGGGGGGGGGGGGTGCTCGGTTGGTCTGAATAGCCGGGAAGAAGCCCTCTGTTTCGGTGGGAGGATGAACCATTGAACGGTGCAGCGCTGCTGGTTGGAAGCGGGCCAGGGTCGCTGTGTGTGGGAGAGAGCTCGTTCAGAAGGAGATGGGATGTCTTGGCTCGGTTGTCAACCCGGATTAACGGAAAACGGGGATAGGGTTGCAACGCTTCTCCTGTGTGAGTCGCACCGGTCACTCACTATTGCATGGATGCTGATGGCGTTCTAGGCCGGGGAACAAGGATTTATTGCATCGTTTATTGGGATTATTTCAGGCTCGACAAATCTAAAAGTCCGTGTGGAATTGTGTTTGAGCGAACCAGACATTCTCCAAAGGTAAATGTTCGTCTTTCTGCTGTTGGCCTATCGACCCATGTCAAAAACGTCGGCCACTTTCATTATGCGACCGTGTGTATTGCATGTGGAACATGGTCCATTTGTAGTTTATCCCGAAATGCGGGTTTGTGTTTTGAATATATCGCTGGATAGGCTACAATCGAAAAGCCTAGCTAAAATAGAAATAGCATGGTTAGCCAACTATCAGAAAACCAGCAATAATTTCTACCCTGTCTACCGATGTGACTAGAGGCAGTTATCATCTGTAGCCTGCAGAGGATGCATTCAAATTTGCCTTGCAATGGGTCAAAAATGTCGGCGAGTGAATCATTCTGATTGTGTAGAGCTAGGCTGCAGCTTGTTTACGGATTCAAACTCACAATCATGCCTCCGTCTCTGAACTAGCATCGTGTCTGTTTCCACCATGGGAATAGGGAATATTTTGTGATGTGTTATTATAGTGTTATTGTGCGCGTGGACGGACATAGCCTGGCTGCGTACCAAATTGCAGATATTGTGTTTCCAGTTTAGGGCCACAATGATACAATGTTTCAAGAACTGTGTTTCAACTCGTGCTTTAGCCTAATAGGGATACAATGTAAGATTTCAAACCTGTCAGCTACATTCACAGATTGTGGATAGTTATTGTCATGACTAGACAGCCCATGCCTATGTAGACTGGAGAGCAAATGACTTTAGTGTTATGGAAATATCCGGTTTTAAGCATTGGTCTTGTGTTCCTAGTAGATTTGATGTGACTGCTGTCTCATGATGTTTCAGTGCATTTAATGGAAGGTGATCTGGTGAGATTGATAGTCTAGTCTACGAATTAGCTAACATTTACATTTTAGTCATTTATCAGACACTCTTATCCAGAGTAGTAATTACATACATTTTTCATACATCTTCGTACTAGAAATCTATTTTTGGTAACATGCACACCCATTCAGTGTAGCAAGTGTCAAAACTTTGTCACATGTTGTAGCCTTCAATGTTGTAGCCTTTTTTAACTTTATTTTTTTTTTAAATATCATTGAATATTGTGTAGATTTAGTGACCTTGTCCTCCTTGGATTGGGTTACCTAAACAGCAGAGCCAGTGATTTGTAACCGTGCCTGTTATTGTGGTGTTCTTCTCCCTTAGTGCCTCAAGCAAAGCCTCCTCATTCTCTGGTGTACTTTAGTATAACAGAGAGAGAATATGCTGCCGCCTGTATGTAGATAAGACAGTCGGTGTGTGTGTGTGTGTGTGTGTGTGTGTGTGTGTGTGTGTGTGTGTGTGTGTGTGTGTGTGTGTGTGTGTGTGTGTGTGTGTGGTCTGGTGTGTGTGTGTGTGTGTGTGTGTGTGTGTGTGTGTGTGTGTGTGTGTGTGTGTGTGTGTGTGTGTGTGCTACAGCCTTATCTCTGTCTACATTTCAAGTCTAGGGGGTCAGCGGATTTCTGGCCAGTGATCTCTATCATAATCCACCTCTGGTCCAGACAGGGAGATCTTGCACAGGCAGCATGGACTGACTGGTGTTAGGAAATCTTGGGAATGCAGAGGAGGCATTTGGGGAGAATATTCACAGACCAGACTATAGCTGACTGGCAGCTCATTTACAACTACGTTCTGAAACTGTGGGAGAACTAAACTCCAGGACCTGGGGAGTGGCCTGTAGTGCTGCATAGTGCACATGTCACAGCAAGCTAAATGAGTGCAACACATAACAAAAGCCACAGACCACGGGTTGAGACACTGTATTAGAGTGGTACAGTACCAGTTGAATGTTTGGACACACCTACTCATTCAAGGGTTTTTCTTTATTTTTACTATTTACTACATTGTAGAATAATAGTGAAGACATCAACTCTATGAAATAACACATATGGAATCATGTAGTAACCAAATAAGTTTTAAACAAATCTAAATACAGCTTTGCACATTCTTGGCATTATCTCAACTAGCTTCATTAGGTAGTCACCTGGAATGCATTTCAGTTAACAGGTGTGCCTTATTAAAAGTACATTTATTGGGTTTTCTTTCTTTCTTAATGCGTTTGAGACAATCAATTGTGTTGTGACAAGGTAGGGGTGGTATACAGAAGATGGCCTTATTTGGTAAAATAAGAAGTCCATATTATGGCAAGAACAGCTCAAATAAGCAAAGAGAAACGACAGTCCATTACTTTAAGACATGAAGGTCAGTCAATGCAGAAAATATCAAGAACTTTGAAAGTTTCTTCAAGTGCACTCACAAAAACCATCAAGCACTATGATGAAACAGGCTCTCATGAGGACTGCCACAGGAAAGGAAGATCCAGAGTTACCTTGAATGAGTAGGTGTGTCCAAACTTTTGACTGGTACTGTATTTCTAATAGAGGTAATACTACCTAATAATAAGGTTATTCTACTACTAGGCGAGTGGAGAATAGCAGTAGAAGAGGTGGAGGTTGTTTGAGTGCAGGTGCAGCCACTTTAAACCTTAAACCACAGAGAGGGAGGGACAACAAACCCCATCAAAGGAACCTGGACTAAAGGCGCACACTCACACACACACACACACACACACACACACACACACACACACACACACACACACACACACACACACACACACACACACACTGGCAGCAGCCTCAGGCAGAGCTCAGCTCACACAGGAGTGGGTGTTGAAACAATCCTGAACTATCGCTCTCTTCTTCTCTCGATTCGATTCAAAGGGCTTTATTGGCGTTGGAAACAATTAAATTCAAAGGGCTTTATTGGCATGGGAAACAATTCAATTCAAAGAGCTTTATTGGCATGGGAAACAATTCAATTCAAAGGGCTTCATTGGCATGGGATACAATTCAAAGAGCTTTATTGGCATGGGAAACAATTCAATTCAAAGGGCTTTATTGGCATGGGAAACAATTCAATTCAAAGAGCTTTATTGGCATGGGAAACAATTCAATTCAAAGGGCTTTATTGGCATGGGATACAATTCAATTCAAAGAGCTTTATTGGCATGGGATACAATTCAATTCAAAGAGCTTTATTGGCATGGGAAACAATTCAATTAAAAGGGCTTTATTGGCATGGGAAACAATTCAATTTAAATGGCTTTATTGGCATGGGATACAATTCAATTCAAAGAGCTTTATTGGCATGGGAAACAATTCAATTCAAAGGGCTTTATTGGCATGGGAAACAATTCAATTCAAAGGGCTTTATTGGCATGGGATACAATTCAATTCAAAGAGCTTTATTGGCATGGGAAACAATTCAATTCAAAGGGCTTAATTGGCATGGGAAACAATTCAATTCAAATGGCTTCATTGGCATGGGATACAATTCAATTCAAAGAGCTTTATTGGCATGGGAAACAATTCAATTCAAAGGGCTTAATTGGCAAGGGAAACATACAGTTGAAGTCGGAAGTTTACATTCACCTTAGCCAAATACATTTAAACTCAGTTTTTCACAATTCCTGACATTTAATCCTAGTAAGAAATCCCTGTCTTAGGTCAGTTAGGATCACCACTTTATTTTAAGAATGTGAAATGTCAGAATAATAGTAGAGAGAATGATTTATTTCAGCTTTTACTTATTTCATCACATTCCCAGTGGGTCAGAAGTTTACATAAAATCAATTAGTATTTGGTAGCATTGCCTTTAAATTGTTTAACTTGTGTCAAACGTTTCGGGTAAACTTCCACAAGCTTCCCACAATAAGTTGGGTGAATTTTGTCCCATTCCTCTTGACAGAGCTGGTGTAACTGAGTCAGGTTTGTAGGCCTCCTTGCTCGCACACGCTTTTTCAGTTTTTCTATAGGATTAAGGTCAGGGGTTTGTGATGGCAGCTCCAAAACCTTGACTTTGTTGTCCTTGACTTTGTTGACCCCCACAACATGATGCTGCCACCCCCGTGCTTCACGGTTGGGATGGTGTTCTTCGGCTTGTAAGCATCCCTGTTTTTCCTCCAAACATAACGATGGTCATTATGGCCAAACAGTTCTCTTTCATCAGACCAGAGGATATTTCTCCAAAAAGTACAATCTTTGTCCCCATGTGCAGTTTCAAACTGTAGTCTGGCTTTTTTATGGTGGTTTTGGAGCAGTGGCTTCTTCTTTGCTGAGCGGCCTTTCAGGTCATGTTGATATAAGACTCGTTTTACTGTGGATATTGTAACGCTCGTCTAATGCCTCCTCCTCGGACGAGGAGGAGGAGTAAGGGTCGGACCAAAATGCAGCGTAGGTTGAATCCTTAATGATTTATTATAACAAGACGAAACACGATGAACACTTGAATAAACACAAAACAACAAAACGACGTAGACAGACCTGAACATGTGAACTTACATAAACACGAAGAACGCACGAACAGGAACAGACTACATACACGAACGAAAACGAAACAGTCCCGTGTGGTGCGACATACACAGACACGGAAGACAATCACCCACAAACAAACAGTGTGAACAGCCTACCTTTATATGGTTCTCAATCAGAGGAAACGTCAAACACCTGTCCCTGATTGAGAACCATATAAGGCTAATTACCAATGAACCTAAACATAGAAACACCAAACATAGACTACCCACCCAGCTCACGTCCTGACCAACTAAACAAAGTAAAATAAAGGCAAATAAGGTCAGGAACGTGACAGATATAGATACTTTTGTACCGGTTTCCTCCAGCATCTTCACAAGGTCCTTTGCTGTTGTTCTGGGATTGATTTGCACTTTTCGCACCAAAGTACGTTTATCTCTATGAGACAGAACGCGTCTCCTTCCTGAGCGGTATGATGGCTGCGTGGTCCCATGGTGTTTATACTTGCGTACTATTGTTTGTACAGATGAAAGTGGTACCTTCAGGCATTTGGAAATTGCTCCCAAGGATGAACCAGACTTGTGAAGGTCTACAATTTTTTTCCTGAGGTGTTGGCTGTTTTCTTTTGATTTTCCTATGATGTCAAGCAAAGATGCACTGAGTTTGAAGGTAGGCCTTGGAATACATCCACAGGTACACCTCCAATTGACTCAAATTATGTCAATTAGCCTATCAGAAGCTTCTAAAGCCATGACATAATTTTCTGGAATTTTCCAAGCTGTTTAAAGGCACAGTCAACTTCTTGTATGTAAACTTCTGACCCACTGGAATTGTGATACAGTGAAATAATCTGTCTGTAAACAATTGTTGGAAAAATGACTTGTGTCATGAACAAAGTAGATGTCCTAACCGACTTGCCAAAACTATAGTTTGTTCACAAGAAATTTGGTTGAAAAACAAGTTTTAATGACTCCAACATGTATGTATATGTGTATGTAAACTTCCGTCTTCAACTGTATGTTTACATTGCCAAAGCAAGTGAAATAGATAATAAACAAAAGTGAAATAAACAATCAAAATTAACATATGTTTATATTACCAAAGCAACCCTCTCTCTCTGTTAAATTTTTTATTTCAATTCAAAGGGCATTGTTGACATAGGAAACATATGTTTACATTGCCAAAGCAAATGGAATAGACAATAAACAGAAGGGAAATAAACAACAGAATGATTAGTGAACATTACACTCACAAAAGGTTTAAAGGAATGTAGACATTTCCCTCTTGCTCTCTCTCTCTGTCTGTCACGGTCTCTATTTCTGTCCTCAGCCCGCTGCCAATTCTCACATCCATCTTCTCACCCTGCTGCTATAGTGGACCACATGGTGAGGTTTACCCACTACCCACACAAAGTCACAGGAACCTGTGGTGATCCTAAGTTATAAGAGGTGTACCAGCAGAGCTATGCCAGGGGGATGACTCAGGGTGTTTGTCAATATGAGATGGCTGACTGTCCACCTGCCTTCTGCTCTCTCTCTCGCTCTCTTAATTCAAAGGGTTTTACTGGCATGGGAAACATATGTTTACATTGCCAAAGCAAGTGAAATAGATAATAAACAAACAATTAAAGTAAACATCACACTCACAAAAGTTCCAAAGGAATAGAGACATTTCAAATGTCATATTATGGCTGTATACAGTGTTGTAATGATGTGCGTCTCTCTCTCGCTCTGGGTGAAATAGGGTTCACACAGCTAAAATAAATTCATAAGCCTGCTAACCAATTGAAAAACCAATGACTTCACATGGCAATCCCATGATACCTCCCAGTGTGTGTGTTTCAAGTTGTATTTGACACATGCACAAGTAGAGTGAAATACTGTGTGTGTGTTAGCCCCACCCTGGCCCTGGCCAGGACTGTTTCCATGGTTATGTTATATGTTTACGTCTTAGTCTGTCGCTCTGTTACTGTAACGTGTTACTGTGTCTGAAGGGGGTGCTGGAGGTGTGTGTGTGTTTTAGAGATGGGTAGCGATAGACATTAGTGTGTGTGTGTGTGTGTGTGTGTGTGTGTGTGTGTGTGTGTGTGTGTGTGTGTGTGTGTGTGTGTGTGTGTGTGTGTGTGTGTGTGTGTGTGTGTGTGGGGGTGTTTTAGAGATGGGTAGCGATAGACATTAATGTGTGTGTGTGTGTTTTAGAAATGGGTAGCGATAGACATTAGTGTGTGTGTGTGTGTGTGTGTGTGTGTGTGTGTGTGTGTGTTTTAGAGATGGGTAGCGATAGACATTAGTGTGTGTGTGTGTGTGTGTGTGTGTGTGTGTGTGTGTGTGTGTGTGTGTGTGTGTGTGTGTGTGTGTGTGTTTTAGAGATGGGTAGCGATAGACATTAATGTGTGTGTGTGTGTGTGTGTTTTAGAGATGGGTAGCGATAGACATTAGTGTGTGTGTATGTGTGTGTCTGACGTGACATGTTTCAGTTTCAAGTTTTTATGTCACATGCACAGTGAAAGTACAGTGAAATGCTCAAAACCCAACAATGGAATTCAATAACAATATATTACTAGAAAAAAACAGAGAAATAAGAATAGGAAATATGAAATACACAAAGTAAGTATGCATACTACATACAGGAAATATTTAAAAAGTCACATGCAATACCATATTTACATGTACAGGGATATTGGAGTGTTGGAGGTAGATACTGTATGTATAGAGGTAAGGGGACAGGGATACTGGAGTGATGGAGGTAGATATGTATAGGGGTAAGGTGACAGGGATACTGGAGTGATGGAGGTAGATATGTATAGGGGTAAGGTGACAGGGATACTGGAGTGATGGAGGTAGATATGTATAGAGGTAAGGGGACAGGGATACTGGAGTGATGGAGGTAGATATGTATAGGGGTAAGGTGACAGGGATACTGGAGTGATGGAGGTAGATATGTATAGGGGTAAGGTGACAGGGATACTGGAGTGATGGAGGTAGATATGTATAGAGGTAAGGGGACAGGGATACTGGAGTGATGGAGGTAGATATGTATAGGGGTAAGGTGACAGGGATACTGGAGTGATGGAGGTAGATATGTATAGAGGTAAGGGGACAGGGATACTGGAGTGATGTAGGTAGATATGTATAGGGGTAAGGTGACAGGGATACTGGAGTGATGTAGGTAGATATGTATAGAGGTAAGGTGACAGGGATACTGGAGTGATGGAGGTAGATATGTTTAGGGGTAAGGGGACAGAGATACTGGAGTGATGTAGGTAGATATGTATAGAGGTAAGGTGACAGGGATACTGGAGTGATGGAGGTAGATATGTTTAGGGGTAAGGTGACAGGGATACTGGAGTGATGGAGGTAGATATGTGTAGGGGTAAGGGGACAGAGATACTGGAGTGATGGAGGTAGATATGTATATGGGTAAGGGGACAGGGATACTGGAGTGATGGAGGTAGATATGTATAGGGGTAAGGGGACAGGGATACTGGAGTGATGGAGGTAGATAAGTATAGGGGTAAGGGGACAAGGTTACTGGAGTGATTGAGGTAGATATGTATAGGGGTAAGGGGACAGCGATACTGGAGTGATGGAGGTAGATATGTATAGAGGTAAGGGGACAGGGATACTGGAGTGATGGAGGTAGATATGTATAGAGGTAAGGTGACAGAGATACTGGAGTGATGGAGGTAGATATGTATAGAGGTAAGGGGACAGGGATACTGGAGTGATGTAGGTAGATATGTATAGAGGTAAGGGGACAGAGATACTGGAGTGATGGAGGTAGATATGTGTAGGGGTAAGGTGACAGGGATACTGGAGTGATGGAGGTAGATATGTGTAGGGGTAAGGTGACAGGGATACTGGAGTGATGGAGGTAGATATGTATAGAGTTGAGTGGACAGGGATACTGGAGTGATGGATGTAGATATGTGTAGGGGTAAGGTGACAGGGATACTGGAGTGATGGAGGTAGATATGTATAGAGCTGAGTGGACAGGGATACTGGAGTGATGGATGTAGATATGTGTAGGGGTAAGGTGACAGGGATACTGGAGTGATGGAGGTAGATATGTATAGGGGTAAGGTGACAGGGATACTGGAGTGATGGAGGTAGATATGTATAGAGGTAAGGGGACAGGGATACTGGAGTGATGGAGGTAGATATGTATAGGGGTAAGGTGACAGGGATACTGGAGTGATGGAGGTAGATATGTATAGAGGTAAGGGGACAGGGATACTGGAGTGATGTAGGTAGATATGTATAGGGGTAAGGTGACAGGGATACTGGAGTGATGTAGGTAGATATGTATAGAGGTAAGGTGACAGGGATACTGGAGTGATGGAGGTAGATATGTTTAGGGGTAAGGGGACAGAGATACTGGAGTGATGTAGGTAGATATGTATAGAGGTAAGGTGACAGGGATACTGGAGTGATGGAGGTAGATATGTTTAGGGGTAAGGGGACAGAGATACTGGAGTGATGTAGGTAGATATGTATAGAGTTGAGTGGACAGGGATACTGGAGTGATGGAGGTAGATATGTATAGAGTTGAGGGGACAGGGATACTGGAGTGATGTAGGTAGATATGTATAGAGGTAAGGTGACAGGGATACTGGAGTGATGGAGGTAGATATGTGTAGGGGTAAGGGGACAGAGATACTGGAGTGATGGAGGTAGATATGTATATGGGTAAGGGGACAGGGATACTGGAGTGATGGAGGTAGATATGTATAGGGGTAAGGGGACAGGGATACTGGAGTGATGGAGGTAGATAAGTATAGGGGTAAGGTGACAAGGTTACTGGAGTGATTGAGGTAGATATGTATAGGGGTAAGGGGACAGCGATACTGGAGTGATGGAGGTAGATATGTATAGAGGTAAGGGGACAGGGATACTGGAGTGATGGAGGTAGATATGTATAGAGGTAAGGTGACAGAGATACTGGAGTGATGGAGGTAGATATGTATAGAGGTAAGGGGACAGGGATACTGGAGTGATGTAGGTAGATATGTATAGAGGTAAGGGGACAGAGATACTGGAGTGATGGAGGTAGATATGTGTAGGGGTAAGGTGACAGGGATACTGGAGTGATGGAGGTAGATATGTGTAGGGGTAAGGTGACAGGGATACTGGAGTGATGGAGGTAGATATGTATAGAGTTGAGTGGACAGGGATACTGGAGTGATGGATGTAGATATGTGTAGGGGTAAGGTGACAGGGATACTGGAGTGATGGAGGTAGATATGTATAGGGTTAAGGGGACAGGGATACTGGAGTGATGGAGGTAGATATGTATAGGGGTAAGGGGAAAGGGATACTGGAGTGATGGAGGTAGATATGTGTAGGGGTAATGGGACAGGGATACTGGAGTGATGGAGGTAGATATGTATAGGGGTAAGGTGACAGGGATACTGGAGTGATGGAGGTAGATATGTGTAGGGGTAAGGGGAAAGGGATACTGGAGTGATGGAGGTAGATATGTGTAGGGGTAATGGGACAGGGATACTGGAGTGATGGAGGTAGATATGTATAGGGGTAAGGTGACAGGGATACTGGAGTGATGGAGGTAGATATGTGTAGGGGTAATGGGACAGGGATACTGGAGTGATGGAGGTAGATATGTATAGGGGTAAGGTGACAGGGATACTGGAGTGATGGAGGTAGATATGTGTAGAGGTAATGGGACAGGGATACTGGAGTGATGGAGGTAGATATGTGTAGAGGTAAGGGGACAGGGATACTGGAGTGATGTAGGTAGATATGTATAGGGGTAAGGTGACAGGGATACTGGAGTGATGGAGGTAGATATGTGTAGAGGTAAGGGGACAGGGATACTGGAGTGATGTAGGTAGATATGTATAGAGTTGAGTGGACAGGGATACTGGAGTGATGGAGGTAGATATGTGTAGGGGTAAGGTGACAGGGAAACTGGAGTGATGAAGGTAGATATGTATAGGGGTAAGGGGACAGGGATACTGGAGTGATGGAGGTAGATATGTGTAGGGGTAAGGTGACAGGGATACTGGAGTGATGGAGGTAGATATGTGTAGGGGTAAGGTGACAGGGATACTGGAGTGATGGAGGTAGATATGTGTAGGGGTAAGGTGACAGGGATACTGGAGTGATGGAGGTAGATATGTGTAGGGGTAAGGTGACAGGGATACTGGAGTGATGGAGGTAGATATGTATAGAGTTGAGTGGACAGGGATACTGGAGTGATGGATGTAGATATGTGTAGGGGTAAGGTGACAGGGATACTGGAGTGATGGAGGTAGATATGTATAGGGTTAAGGGGACAGGGATACTGGAGTGATGGAGGTAGATATGTATAGGGGTAAGGGGAAAGGGATACTGGAGTGATGGAGGTAGATATGTGTAGGGGTAATGGGACAGGGATACTGGAGTGATGGAGGTAGATATGTATAGGGGTAAGGTGACAGGGATACTGGAGTGATGGAGGTAGATATGTGTAGGGGTAAGGGGAAAGGGATACTGGAGTGATGGAGGTAGATATGTGTAGGGGTAATGGGACAGGGATACTGGAGTGATGGAGGTAGATATGTATAGGGGTAAGGTGACAGGGATACTGGAGTGATGGAGGTAGATATGTGTAGGGGTAATGGGACAGGGATACTGGAGTGATGGAGGTAGATATGTATAGGGGTAAGGTGACAGGGATACTGGAGTGATGGAGGTAGATATGTGTAGAGGTAATGGGACAGGGATACTGGAGTGATGGAGGTAGATATGTGTAGAGGTAAGGGGACAGGGATACTGGAGTGATGTAGGTAGATATGTATAGGGGTAAGGTGACAGGGATACTGGAGTGATGGAGGTAGATATGTGTAGAGGTAAGGGGACAGGGATACTGGAGTGATGTAGGTAGATATGTATAGAGTTGAGTGGACAGGGATACTGGAGTGATGGAGGTAGATATGTGTAGGGGTAAGGTGACAGGGAAACTGGAGTGATGAAGGTAGATATGTATAGGGGTAAGGGGACAGGGATACTGGAGTGATGGAGGTAGATATGTGTAGGGGTAAGGTGACAGGGATACTGGAGTGATGGAGGTAGATATGTGTAGGGGTAAGGTGACAGGGATACTGGAGTGATGGAGGTAGATATGTGTAGGGGTAAGGTGACAGGGATACTGGAGTGATGGAGGTAGATATGTGTAGGGGTAAGGTGACAGGGATACTGGAGTGATGGAGGTAGATATGTATAGAGTTGAGTGGACAGGGATACTGGAGTGATGGATGTAGATATGTGTAGGGGTAAGGTGACAGGGATACTGGAGTGATGGAGGTAGATATGTATAGGGGTAAGGGGACAGGGATACTGGAGTGATGGAGGTAGATATGTATAGGGGTAATGGGACAGGGATACTGGAGTGATGGAGGTAGATATGTATAGGGGTAATGGGACAGGGATACTGGAGTGATGGAGGTAGATATGTATAGGGTTAAGGGGACAGGGATACTGGAGTGATGGAGGTAGATATGTATAGGGGTAAGGGGACAGGGATACTGGAGTGATGTAGGTAGATATGTGTAGGGCTAATGGGACAGGGTTACTGGAGTGATGGAGGTAGATATGTATAGGGGTAATGGGACAGGGATACTGGAGTGATGGAGGTAGATATGTATAGGGGTAATGGGACAGGGATACTGGAGTGTTGGAGGTAGATATGTATAGAGGTAAGGGGACAGGGATACTGGAGTGATGGAGGTAGATATGTGTAGGGGTAAGGTGACAGGGATACTGGAGTGATGGAGGTAGATATGTATAGGGGTAAGGGGACAGGGATACTGGAGTGATGGAGGTAGATATGTATAGGGGTAAGGTGACAGGGATACTGGAGTGATGGAGGTAGATATGTATAGGGGTAAGGTGACAGGGATACTGGAGTGATGGAGGTAGATATGTATAGGGGTAAGGGGACAGGGATACTGGAGTGATGGAGGTAGATATGTATAGAGGTAAGGGGACAGGGATACTGGAGTGATGGAGGTAGATATGTGTAGGGGTAATGGGACAGGGATACTGGAGTGATGGAGGTAGATATCTATAGGGGTAAGGGGACAGGGATACTGGAGTGATGGAGGTAGATATGTATAGAGGTAAGGGGACAGGGATACTGGAGTGATGGAGGTAGATATGTATAGGGGTAATGGGACAGGGATACTGGAGTGATGGAGGTAGATATGTATAGGGGTAAGGGGAAAGGGATACTGGAGTGATGGAGGTAGATATGTGTAGGGGTAATGGGACAGGGATACTGGAGTGATGGAGGTAGATATGTATAGGGGTAAGGTGACAGGGATACTGGAGTGATGGAGGTAGATATGTGTAGATGTAAGGGGACAGGGATACTGGAGTGATGTAGGTAGATATGTATAGAGTTGAGTGGACAGGGATACTGGAGTGATGGAGGTAGATATGTGTAGGGGTAAGGGGACAGGGATACTGGAGTGATGGAGGTAGATATGTATAGGGGTAATGGGACAGGGATACTGGAGTGATGGAGGTAGATATGTATAGGGGTAATGGGACAGGGATACTGGAGTGATGGAGGTAGATATGTATAGGGGTAAGGGGACAGGGATACTGGAGTGATGGAGGTAGATATGTATAGGGATAAGGGGACAGGGATACTGGAGTGATGGAGGTATATATGTATAGAGGTAAGGGGTACAGGGATACTGGAGTGATGGAGGTTGATATGTTTAGGGGTAAGGGGACAGAGATACTGGAGTGATGTAGGTAGATATGTATAGAGTTGAGTGGACAGGGATACTGGAGTGATGGAGGTAGATATGTATAGAGTTGAGGGGACAGGGATACTGGAGTGATGTAGGTAGATATGTATAGAGGTAAGGTGACAGGGATACTGGAGTGATGGAGGTAGATATGTGTAGGGGTAAGGGGACAGGGATACTGGAGTGATGGAGGTAGATATGTATAGGGGTAAGGGGACAGGGATACTGGAGTGATGGAGGTAGATATGTATAGAGGTAAGGGGACAGGGATACTGGAGTGATGGAGGTAGATATGTATAGAGGTAAGGTGACAGAGATACTGGAGTGATGGAGGTAGATATGTATAGAGGTAAGGGGACAGGGATACTGGAGTGATGTAGGTAGATATGTATAGAGGTAAGGGGACAGGGATACTGGAGTGATGGAGGTAGATATGTATAGAGGTAAGGGGACAAGGTTACTGGAGTGATTTAGGTAGATATGTGTAGGGGTAAGGTGACAGGGATACTGGAGTGATGAAGGTAGATATGTATAGGGGTAAGGGGACAGGGATACTGGAGTGATCGAGGTAGATATGTATAGAGTTAAGGGGACAGGGATACTGGAGTGATGGAGGTAGATATGTATAGGGGTAAGGGGACAGGGATACTGGAGTGATGAAGGTAGATATGTATAGGGGTAATGGGACAGGGATACTGGAGTGATGAAGGTAGATATGTATAGGGGTAATGGGACAGGGATACTGGAGTGATGTAGGTAGATATGTATAGAGTTAAGGGGACAGGGATACTGGAGTGATGGAGGTAGATATGTATAGGGGTAAGGGGACAGGGATACTGGAGTGATGAAGGTAGATATGTATAGGGGTAATGGGACAGGGATACTGGAGTGATGGAGGTAGATATGTATAGAGGTAAGGGGACAGGGATACTGGAGTGATGGAGGTAGATATGTATAGAGTTGAGTGGACAGGGATACTGGAGTGATGGATGTAGATATGTGTAGGGGTAAGGTGACAGGGATACTGGAGTGATGTAGGTAGATATGTATAGAGGTAAGGGGACAGGGATACTGGAGTGATGGAGGTAGATATGTATAGAGGTAAGGGGACAAGGTTACTGGAGTGATTTAGGTAGATATGTGTAGGGGTAAGGTGACAGGGATACTGGAGTGATGAAGGTAGATATGTATAGGGGTAAGGGGACAGGGATACTGGAGTGATCGAGGTAGATATGTACAGAGTTGAGTGGACAGGGATACTGGAGTGATGGAGGTAGATATGTGTAGGGGTAAGGTGACAGGGATACTGGAGTGATGGAGGTAGATATGTATAGGGGTAAGGGGACAGGGATACTGGAGTGATGAAGGTAGATATGTATAGGGGTAATGGGACAGGGATACTGGAGTGATGTAGGTAGATATGTATAGAGTTAAGGGGACAGGGATACTGGAGTGATGGAGGTAGATATGTATAGGGGTAAGGGGACAGGGATACTGGAGTGATGAAGGTAGATATGTATAGGGGTAATGGGACAGGGATACTGGAGTGATGGAGGTAGATATGTATAGAGGTAAGGGGACAGGGATACTGGAGTGATGGAGGTAGATATGTATAGAGTTGAGTGGACAGGGATACTGGAGTGATGGATGTAGATATGTGTAGGGGTAAGGTGACAGGGATACTGGAGTGATGGAGGTAGATATGTATAGGGGTAAGGGGACAGGGATACTGGAGTGATGGAGGTAGATATGTATAGAGGTAAGGGGACAGGGATACTGGAGTAATGGAGGTAGATATGTGTAGGGGTAATGGGACAGGGATACTGGAGTGATGGAGGTAGATATGTATAGGGGTAAGGGGACAGGGATACTGGAGTGATGGAGGTAGATATGTATAGAGGTAAGGGGACAGGGATACTGGAGTGATGGAGGTAGATATGTATAGGGGTAAGGGGACAGGGATACTGGAGTGATGTAGGTAGATATGTATAGAGGTAAGGGGACAGGGATACTGGAGTGATGGAGGTAGATATGTATAGGGGTAATGGGACAGGGATACTGGAGTGATGGAGGTAGATATGTATAGAGGTAAGGTGACAGGGATACTGGAGTGATGGAGGTAGATATGTATAGAGTTAAGGGGACAGGGATACTGGAGTGATGGAGGTAGATATGTATAGGGGTAAGGGGACAGGGATACTGGAGTGATGGAGGTAGATATGTATAGGGGTAAGGGGACAGGGATACTGGAGTGATGGAGGTAGATATGTATAGGGGTAAGGGGACAGGGATACTGGAGTGATGGAGGTAGATATGTATAGGGGTAATGGGACAGGGATACTGGAGTGATGGAGGTAGATATGTATAGGGGTAAGGGGACAGGGATACTGGAGTGATGGAGGTAGATATGTATAGGGTTAAGGGGACAGGGATACTGGAGTGATGGAGGTAGATATGTATAGGGGTAATGGGACAGGGATACTGGAGTGATGGAGGTAGATATGTATAGGGGTAATGGGACAGGGATACTGGAGTGATGGAGGTAGATATGTATAGGGGTAATGGGACAGGGATACTGGAGTGTTGGAGGTAGATATGTATAGAGGTAAGGGGACAGGGATACTGGAGTGATGGAGGTAGATATGTGTAGGGGTAAGGTGACAGGGATACTGGAGTGATAGAGGTAGATATGTATAGGGGTAAGGGGACAGGGATACTGGAGTGATGTAGGTAGATGTGTATAGAGTTGAGTGGACAGGGATACTGGAGTGATGGAGGTAGATATGTGTAGGGGTAAGGTGACAGGGATACTGGAGTGATGGAGGTAGATATGTATAGGGGTAAGGGGACAGGGATACTGGAGTGATGGAGGTAGATATGTATAGAGGTAAGGGGACAGGGATACTGGAGTGATGG
>NC_052315.1:33824778-33869778 GCF_016432855.1 Salvelinus namaycush
CACAGGCCTTATCAGCTAATCATGCTTATCTTTATAGGGCTGCTGTTCATGATATCCTCAATTCAGGAGAGAATGCTGCTACTGTTATCACTTTCTCGCTACTCTCTCTCCCACTATCTCTCGCTATATATCTCTATCTCTCTATCTCCCTCTCTTTCTCTCCCACTCTCTCTCGCTATATATCTCTATCTCTCTATCTCCCTCTCTTTCTCTCCCACTCTCTCTCGCTATATATCTCTATCTCTCTATCTCCCTCTCTCCCACTCTCTCTCGCTATATATCTCTATCTCTCTATCTCCCTCTCTTTCTCTCCCACTCTCTCTCGCTATATATCTCTATCTCTCTATCTCCCTCTCCCTCTCTCCCACTCTCTCTCGCTATATATCTCTATCTCCCTATCTCCCTCTCCCTCTCTCCCATTCTCTCTCTCGCTATATATCTCTATCTCTCTATCTCCCTCTCTTTCTCTCCCACTCTCTCTCGCTATATATCTCTATCTCTCTATCTCCCTCTCTTTCTCTCCCACTCTCTCTCGCTATATATCTCTATCTCTCTATCTCCCTCTCCCTCTCTCCCACTCTCTCTCGCTATATATCTCTATCTCTCTATCTCCCTCTCTTTCTCTCCCACTCTCTCTCGCTATATATCTCTATCTCCCTCTCCCTCTCTCCCACTCTCTCTCGCTATATATCTCTATCTCCCTCTCCCTCTCTCCCACTCTCTCTCGCTATATATCTCTATCTCTCTATCTCTCTATCTCCCTCTCCCACTCTCTCTCGCTATATATCTTTATCTCTCTATCTCCCTCTCCCTCTCTCCCACTCTCTCTCGCTATATATCTCTATCTCTCTATCTCCCTCTCCCTCTCTCCCACTCTCTCTCGCTATATATCTCTATCTCTCTATCTCCCGCTCCCTCTCTCCCATTCTCTCTCTCTCGCTATATATCTCTATCTCTCTATCTCCCTCTCTCCCACTCTCTCTCGCTATATATCTCTATCTCTCTATCTCCCTCTCTTTCCCACTCTCTCTCGCTATATATCTCTATCTCTCTATCTCCCTCTCCCTCTCTCCCACTCTCTCTCGCTATATATCTCTATCTCCCTCTCCCTCTCTCCCACTCTCTCTCGCTATATATCTCTATCTCTCTATCTCCCTCTCTTTCTCTCCCACTCTCTCTCGCTATATATCTCTATCTCTCTATCTCTCTATCTCCCTCTCCCACTCTCTCTCGCTATATATCTTTATCTCTCTATCTCCCTCTCCCTCTCTCCCACTCTCTCTCGCTATATATCTCTATCTCTCTATCTCCCTCTCCCTCTCTCCCACTCTCTCTCGCTATATATCTCTATCTCTCTATCTCCCGCTCCCTCTCTCCCATTCTCTCTCTCTCGCTATATATCTCTATCTCTCTATCTCCCTCTCTTTCCCACTCTCTCTCGCTATATATCTCTATCTCTCTATCTCCCTCTCCCTCTCTCCCACTCTCTCTCGCTATATATCTCTATCTCTCTATCTCCCTCTCCCTCTCTCCCACTCTCTCTTGCTATATATCTCTATCTCTCTA
The DNA here is from genome assembly GCF_016432855.1 of Salvelinus namaycush. Lineage (NCBI taxonomy): Eukaryota > Metazoa > Chordata > Actinopteri > Salmoniformes > Salmonidae > Salvelinus > Salvelinus namaycush. The sequence continues at coordinate 33,826,345 of NC_052315.1, forward strand.
TCTCCCGCTCCCTCTCTCCCATTCTCTCTCTCTCGCTATATATCTCTATCTCTCTATCTCCCTCTCTCCCACTCTCTCTCGCTATATATCTCTATCTCTCTATCTCCCTCTCTTTCCCACTCTCTCTCGCTATATATCTCTATCTCTCTATCTCCCTCTCCCTCTCTCCCACTCTCTCTCGCTATATATCTCTATCTCCCTCTCCCTCTCTCCCACTCTCTCTCGCTATATATCTCTATCTCTCTATCTCCCTCTCTTTCTCTCCCACTCTCTCTCGCTATATATCTCTATCTCTCTATCTCCCTCTCTCCCACTCTCTCTCGCTATATATCTCTATCTCTCTATCTCCCTCTGTTTCTCTCCCACTCTCTCTCGCTATGTATCTCTATCTCTCTATCTCCCTCTCTTTCTCTCCCACTCTCTCTCGCTATATATCTCTATCTCCATCTCCCTCTCTCCCACTCTCTCTCGCTATATATCTCTATCTCTCTATCTCCCTCTCTTTCTCTCCCACTCTCTCTCGCTATATATCTCTATCTCTCTATCTCCCTCTCTTTCTCTCCCACTCTCTCTCGCTATATATCTCTATCTCTCTATCTCCCTCTCTCCCACTCTCTCTCGCTATATATCTCTATCTCTCTATCTCCCTCTCTCCCATTCTCTCTCTCGCTATATATCTCTATCTCTCTCTCTCTCTCTCTCTCTCTCCCACTCTCTTTCTCTCTCTCACTCTCTTTTTCTCTCTCTCTAGCTTTAACTTTCTCATAGTTCATCCATAATTGTGCTGTCTGTCTCTCCACATCTCCTGTGATTGGTTATTTATAGCCAGGATGGTGTGGCCAGTCAAGTCTAATGACTATTCAGTTTAATCCACCTGAAAGGACGGAACAAATAGTACAACAAATCTTGTGGTTAAATTCAAATATAGTAATTGATAAAAAAACTGTATTTATCGAAGAAATGTTTAAAAAAGGTATAATTTTTGTGAATGATATCATAAATAGGACTGGTGGAGTTATGTCACACATGCAGCTAACACAGACATATGGAAATGTCTGCTCTACCCAAAATTACAACCAATTAATTGCAGCATTACCACAAAAATGGAAGAGGCAAGTAGAAGGGGAAAAAAGTAAGGAACTTGTATGTCGGCCCTGTATTAAAGAACATAAATGGTTAAAGAAAAGTGTGATAAATAAAAACATATACCAATTTCATTTAAGGACCAAAAAACTGACAGCTGTGCCATATAAATTGCAAAATAGTTGGGAAGAGATTTTCGATGTACCCATTCCATGGCACATGGTTTATGAATTGATACGCAAAACAACGCCGGATTCAAAACTTCGAATTTTTCAATTTAAATTACTGTACAAAATTCTTGCAACTAATAGAATGTTATATATATGGGGTATACAATCTTCCCAGCTCTGCAGATTCTGTTGTGAGGAGGCAGAGTCATTAGATCATTTATTTTGGTATTGTCCATATGTAGCTCGTTTTTGGTCACAGGTCCAGGAATGGCTGAAGAATTGCAACATTTGCCTAGAACTAACGCTACAGATAGCAATACTGGGGGATTTGAAAAGCCATAGTCAATCAACCAATAATATAATAATTATTTTAGCAAAAATGTTTATTTTTAATTTACAATCTGTAGAAGCTATGAGAATAGGAAGGTTCATATCTTTTGTGAAGCATCACAGCACAGTTGAAAAATATATGGCAAATAAAAATCCGAAATGGATGATGTTGGAAGATAGATGGGAAGGGTTGAGTGGAACTGAAGGGTGGGACTAATAACAAGATAAACAATGTAGGGCATACGGGATCTGTGAAATTTGTATAGGTGCGGAGCTTTTGTGAAATAGCACAGTTACAAGTGGAAATAAAATTGGATGGACAACAGAAATAGAGGAAGGACTAAGAACAAACAAGAGAGAACTATTATAAAGTAGTCTGTGTCTGTAAAATAGGTATAAGATGTATAAATTGAAGGTAAAAGCAGAAGTGTTTATTAGTTTACTCCAATTGGGGGAGCGGTGGTAGGGTTGCGGGGAATAATAATAAAGGTATATTCTTTAAAAAAGTATGTATGTCTATATAGGTATGTGTATGTATATATGTATATATGTATGCATGCGTGTATGGATATATATATTTACCCCAAAAAATATGGGGGATTGGAAATGATGCAGACAATTACATTGGAAGCAACATTCTTTCCGCAATATTAAGCTGATCCACCCCAAAAAAAAAAATGATGCAACGCTAGTGATAAGAGGTTGGAGGTTGGATAGTGATAAGAGGTTGGAGGTTGGATAGTGATAAGAGGTTGGAGGTTGGATAGTGATAAGAGGTTGGAGGTTGGATAGTGATAAGAGGTTGGAGGTTGGATAGTGATAAGAGGTTGGAGGTTGGATAGTGATAAGAGGTTGGAGGTTGGATAGTGATAAGAGGTTGGAGGTTGGATAGTGATAAGAGGTTGGAGGTTGGATAGTGATAAGAGGTTGGAGGTTGGATAGTGATAAGAGGTTGGAGGTTGGATAGTGATAAGAGGTTGGAGGTTGGATAGTGATAAGAGGTTGGAGGTTGGATAGTGATAAGAGGTTGGACTGACAAACACAAGGTTCAAGGCCCACATGATCTCTCTCTCTTTCTCTCCCACTCTCTCTCGCTATATATCTCTATCTCTCTATCTCCCTCTCCCTCTCTCCCACTCTCTCTCGCTATATATCTCTATCTCTCTATCTCCCTCTCTTTCTCTCCCACTCTCTCTCGCTATATATCTCTATCTCCCTCTCCCTCTCTCCCACTCTCTCTCGCTATATATCTCTATCTCCCTCTCCCTCTCTCCCACTCTCTCTCGCTATATATCTCTATCTCTCTATCTCTCTATCTCCCTCTCCCACTCTCTCTCGCTATATATCTTTATCTCTCTATCTCCCTCTCCCTCTCTCCCACTCTCTCTCGCTATATATCTCTATCTCTCTATCTCCCTCTCCCTCTCTCCCACTCTCTCTCGCTATATATCTCTATCTCTCTATCTCCCGCTCCCTCTCTCCCATTCTCTCTCTCTCGCTATATATCTCTATCTCTCTATCTCCCTCTCTCCCACTCTCTCTCGCTATATATCTCTATCTCTCTATCTCCCTCTCTTTCCCACTCTCTCTCGCTATATATCTCTATCTCTCTATCTCCCTCTCCCTCTCTCCCACTCTCTCTCGCTATATATCTCTATCTCCCTCTCCCTCTCTCCCACTCTCTCTCGCTATATATCTCTATCTCTCTATCTCCCTCTCTTTCTCTCCCACTCTCTCTCGCTATATATCTCTATCTCTCTATCTCTCTATCTCCCTCTCCCACTCTCTCTCGCTATATATCTTTATCTCTCTATCTCCCTCTCCCTCTCTCCCACTCTCTCTCGCTATATATCTCTATCTCTCTATCTCCCTCTCCCTCTCTCCCACTCTCTCTCGCTATATATCTCTATCTCTCTATCTCCCGCTCCCTCTCTCCCATTCTCTCTCTCTCGCTATATATCTCTATCTCTCTATCTCCCTCTCTTTCCCACTCTCTCTCGCTATATATCTCTATCTCTCTATCTCCCTCTCCCTCTCTCCCACTCTCTCTCGCTATATATCTCTATCTCTCTATCTCCCTCTCCCTCTCTCCCACTCTCTCTCGCTATATATCTCTATCTCTCTATCTCCCGCTCCCTCTCTCCCATTCTCTCTCTCTCGCTATATATCTCTATCTCTCTATCTCCCTCTCTCCCACTCTCTCTCGCTATATATCTCTATCTCTCTATCTCCCTCTCTTTCCCACTCTCTCTCGCTATATATCTCTATCTCTCTATCTCCCTCTCCCTCTCTCCCACTCTCTCTCGCTATATATCTCTCTATCTCCCTCTCCCTCTCTCCCACTCTCTCTCGCTATATATCTCTATCTCTCTATCTCCCTCTCTTTCTCTCCCACTCTCTCTCGCTATATATCTCTATCTCTCTATCTCCCTCTCTCCCACTCTCTCTCGCTATATATCTCTATCTCTCTATCTCCCTCTGTTTCTCTCCCACTCTCTCTCGCTATGTATCTCTATCTCTCTATCTCCCTCTCTTTCTCTCCCACTCTCTCTCGCTATATATCTCTATCTCCATCTCCCTCTCTCCCACTCTCTCTCGCTATATATCTCTATCTCTCTATCTCCCTCTCTTTCTCTCCCACTCTCTCTCGCTATATATCTCTATCTCTCTATCTCCCTCTCTTTCTCTCCCACTCTCTCTCGCTATATATCTCTATCTCTCTATCTCCCTCTCTCCCACTCTCTCTCGCTATATATCTCTATCTCTCTATCTCCCTCTCTCCCATTCTCTCTCTCGCTATATATCTCTATCTCTCTCTCTCTCTCTCTCTCTCTCTCCCACTCTCTTTCTCTCTCTCACTCTCTTTTTCTCTCTCTCTAGCTTTAACTTTCTCATAGTTCATCCATAATTGTGCTGTCTGTCTCTCCACATCTCCTGTGATTGGTTATTTATAGCCAGGATGGTGTGGCCAGTCAAGTCTAATGACTATTCAGTTTAATCCACCTGAAAGGACGGAACAAATAGTACAACAAATCTTGTGGTTAAATTCAAATATAGTAATTGATAAAAAAACTGTATTTATCGAAGAAATGTTTAAAAAAGGTATAATTTTTGTGAATGATATCATAAATAGGACTGGTGGAGTTATGTCACACATGCAGCTAACACAGACATATGGAAATGTCTGCTCTACCCAAAATTACAACCAATTAATTGCAGCATTACCACAAAAATGGAAGAGGCAAGTAGAAGGGGAAAAAAGTAAGGAACTTGTATGTCGGCCCTGTATTAAAGAACATAAATGGTTAAAGAAAAGTGTGATAAATAAAAACATATACCAATTTCATTTAAGGACCAAAAAACTGACAGCTGTGCCATATAAATTGCAAAATAGTTGGGAAGAGATTTTCGATGTACCCATTCCATGGCACATGGTTTATGAATTGATACGCAAAACAACGCCGGATTCAAAACTTCGAATTTTTCAATTTAAATTACTGTACAAAATTCTTGCAACTAATAGAATGTTATATATATGGGGTATACAATCTTCCCAGCTCTGCAGATTCTGTTGTGAGGAGGCAGAGTCATTAGATCATTTATTTTGGTATTGTCCATATGTAGCTCGTTTTTGGTCACAGGTCCAGGAATGGCTGAAGAATTGCAACATTTGCCTAGAACTAACGCTACAGATAGCAATACTGGGGGATTTGAAAAGCCATAGTCAATCAACCAATAATATAATAATTATTTTAGCAAAAATGTTTATTTTTAATTTACAATCTGTAGAAGCTATGAGAATAGGAAGGTTCATATCTTTTGTGAAGCATCACAGCACAGTTGAAAAATATATGGCAAATAAAAATCCGAAATGGATGATGTTGGAAGATAGATGGGAAGGGTTGAGTGGAACTGAAGGGTGGGACTAATAACAAGATAAACAATGTAGGGCATACGGGATCTGTGAAATTTGTATAGGTGCGGAGCTTTTGTGAAATAGCACAGTTACAAGTGGAAATAAAATTGGATGGACAACAGAAATAGAGGAAGGACTAAGAACAAACAAGAGAGAACTATTATAAAGTAGTCTGTGTCTGTAAAATAGGTATAAGATGTATAAATTGAAGGTAAAAGCAGAAGTGTTTATTAGTTTACTCCAATTGGGGGAGCGGTGGTAGGGTTGCGGGGAATAATAATAAAGGTATATTCTTTAAAAAAGTATGTATGTCTATATAGGTATGTGTATGTATATATGTATATATGTATGCATGCGTGTATGGATATATATATTTACCCAAAAAAATATGGGGGATTGGAAATGATGCAGACAATTACATTGGAAGCAACATTCTTTCCGCAATATTAAGCTGATCCACCCCAAAAAAAAAAAAAAAAAAAAAAAAAAAAAAGTCTAATGACTATTGTTGGCGTGTCTACTCGTTAATGAGAAACTGTTTCTAGGTCTGAATCTGAACCAAAACACTCATTACTACAATTATACACTGTAGCACATTACAACACTACAGAAAGAGAGAGACATAGAGAGAGTTTATTTATCTTTGTTGGTTTGGTATTTCTCAACGTAGCTCTTTCTCTCTCTCTCCCTCTTTCTCTCTCTCCCTCTTTCGTTCTCTCTCCCTCTTTCGTTCTCTCTCCCTCTTTCGTTCTGTCTCCCTCTTTCTCTCTCTCCCTCTTTCGTTCTCTCTCCCTCTTTCGTTCTCTCTCCCTCTTTCTCTCTCTCCCTCTTTCGTTCTATCTCCCTCTTTCTCTCTCTCCCTCTTTCGTTCTATCTCCCTCTTTCGTTCTCTCTCCCTCTTTCTCTCTCTCCCTCTTTCGTTCTCTCTCCCGCTTTCTCTCGCTCTCCCTCTTTCGTTCTCTCTCCCTCTCGTTCTCTCTCCCTCTCCCTCTTTCTCTCGCTCTCCCTCTTTTGTTCTCTTTCCCTCTTTCGTTTTCTCTCTCCAGAGTCTTTCTGTGTAGCAGTATCCTTGTGTAGGCGTAGCTTTTAGTATATCTAGGTCAGTGTAGATGGTGGTGTGTGTGCGTTCATGGTTGAATGACATCACCACGTTTACTTTAAATAGCTCACAGTAGTGGATCAGTGAGTAGATATTAAAGGAATAGCCCAAGGGTTGAGAGTGTGAATCGTGTGTGTGCCTGCTTGCAGTGTGCTTGTGGTAGGTGTGGGTGTGATTCTGTGCTGTCAGTGTGTGTAGCCAGGCAGAGACACACCCATGCTTAACCCCAGGGTGGGGTTCTCTCTCTAAATATCACTAGCACATTCACATGGCAGGACTGTGTGTGCCACTCTCTCATCTCTCTCCCTCTTGATCTTTTTCAGTCTTTCATTATTTCTTGTTCTCTCGCAAGCTCTCTCATCCCTCACTCCCTCGATCCTTCTCCTTTTCTCTGTTTTTTCTCTCTCTCTGTGACTTCCTCTCCGCCTCTCTGTACAATAGTCAGTGTGCTGACAAGGTCTTAGCCTGCAGTCTTCAATGATGCGTCTTTTTCTGTGTTCAGCGGCTTTGGATGGACGTCGGATGTCATTGTGACAGAGGCGAAAACATAAGCATCCTTACAGTATTTCAATTTGTTGAAGACTATGACCAGTTGATTAGATGATCAGCTGTTTTACTTGTACCCACAGTGACACAGTTCTCTACTTATTCCTGTGACTCTGCAGTAGGAGTGTAGGTCGGGGAGGGGGGCACCCCCACACACACTCTGAGAGAGAATACACACCTGCACTGTCAGCAACACTTACGCATCTGTCACTCTCAGACACCCCCTCCTCATCATCTCTCCTGAGCAGGGTCAGTCAAAGCCCTGAGTCACTGCAGTAAATCACTAGCTATTAGAATACAATGTCACATTTAGCTTAACACACAACCTGTACATGCACAAACAGAATCACCCACACATTCTGACTCCATACACTCACACCCACCCACACACACACACACACACACACACACACACACACACACACACACACACACACACACACACACACACACACACACACACACACACACACACACACACACACACACACACACACACACCATACATCATACTGACCCTACCTGTGTGTATGTGTTTCCCTGCAGCCCAAGTTGATGGCCAAGGACCTGTTAGATCTGGTGGCCTCCCACTTCAACCTGAAGGAGAAGGAATACTTTGGGATCTCCTACACAGACGAAACGTAAGCCCCTCTGGTTCACTGTTATGACCAGGGATATAGGACTGTCCTGTTTCTGGGGGGGGTTATGTGAAGTGCAGGGTTTTGTTCCAGCCAAGCGCTAACACACCTCTAATGGGAAGTAACAACACCCTGGCCTGTTTATCACACAAGGAAAGAAATGTATGTTTGAAATGTGAAGATGCCATTTGATTGATATTGTTATTGTGGGAGTATAAAACAGATATCCTACAGTCTAGTCCCAGCCTGCTAGTCCCAGCCTGCTAGTCCCAGTCCTAGTGCTCTCATTTGAATACTGTTTGTTATTGATTTACATAGGCCAACAGTCTGTGATATTTTATACCTCTCATTCATCCCTCTCTCCAGACCCTTTCAACAACTCCACTGGCATACCCACTGCTGGGTGACATTTGTCTAAGACATAGCTAGAGACATGCACACCCCAGTTCTGTCTCTCTCTGTTTCTCCCCCAGTTCTGTCTCTCTCTGTTTCTCCCCCAGTTCTGTCTCTCTCTGTTTCTGTATCTCTCTGTTTCTGTCTCTCTCTGTTTCTCCCCCAATTCTGTCTCTCTCTGTTTCTCCCCCAGTTCTGTCTCTCTCTGTTTCTCCCCCAGTTCTGTCTCTCTGTTTCTGTCTCTCTCTGTTTCTGTCTCTCTCTGTTTCTGTCTGTTTCTATCTCTCTCTGTTTCTGCCTCTCTCTGTTTCTGACTCTCTCTGTTTCTGTCTCTCTCTGTTTCTGTCTCTCTCTGTTTCTCCCCCAATTCTGTCTCTCTCTGTTTAACCCCCAGTTCTGTCTCTCTGTTTTCCCCCAGATGTGTCTCTTTCTATTTCTGTCTCTCTCTATTTCTCCCCCAGTTCTGTCTCTTTCTGTTTCTGTCTCTCTCTATTTCTCCCCCTGTTCTGTCTCTCTCTGTTTCTGTCTCTCTGTTTCTGTCTCTCTCTGTTTCTGTCTCTCTGTTTCTGCCTCTCTGTTTCTGTCTCTCTCTGTTTCTGCCTCTCTCTGTTTCTGCCTCTCTCTGTTTCTGTCTCTCTCTGTTTCTGTCTCTCTCTGTTTATGTCTCTCTCTGTTTCTGCCTCTCTCTGTTTCTGCCTCTCTCTGTTTCTGTCTCTCTCTGTTTCTGTCTCTCTCTGTTTCTGCCTCTCTGTTTCTCCCCCAGTTCTGTCTCTCTCCGTTTCTCCCTCAGTCCCTCGGCTCTATATGATGTAGCTTTGTTGTTTCTGTGTTTGAGAGCTGAGAGAGCTGAACTCTGAACAAGAGAAATAGAAAAAAGACCAGTGCATGTTGCCCAGGAGACCATGCAGAGTTACCAGGGTGACAAGCTGCCTCTGCAGTTTTCATCCCCTGTCAGAAAGAAAGAAAGAGAGAGAGAGATGGGGTGGGGCGCAGTGGATTTGGCTATACTATTGCAGTATTTTTACATTGTCGAGAAGGTTTTTCAATCTGCAGTACATATCTGGTCATACTTACTTTTACATTTCATGCTCAGTCAACATAAGTCAGTTCTTTAGTTTGTTAACTCCCCATTGGTCAGTTCTGTAGTGTACTGAGATTGACTCCTCATTGGTTGGGTGTGTGGTTTACTAACAGTTGATTGGTTGTTGTGTCTCCAGGGGTCATTTCAGCTGGCTGCAGTTGGACCGGAGGGTTCTAGAACACGAGTTCCCCAAGAAGTCTGGACCCATCGTCCTATACTTCTGTGTCAGGTATGGTCATATCATGCATGAACACATACAGGCACAGCACCTACATGTACCTACATACATACAGCAGGCACACACACATGCACACAGTCAGACAGACGTCTGCACACACACACACACACACTACCATGGCTCTGTGAAAAAGGCAGACGATAACTCCATAATACTAAAAGAGAACACCATTCATAAATCAGTGATACTTGTGTCTAGCTATTATATATTAGCCTCAGTGTGTCTGTGTGTGTCAAGTGTTGAGTAAGATGTTGTATCCCTAGAAAGTGGTGCTTCTGCTCTGATCGGACTCACAGTTAAGTAGTAGGGTTATAAAACCAGTCCTTTCTCCTGCCAATCCATTTGTACTGCTCTGACAAAGGCTGATCTCTTACATAACACACATCCTGAGCTTGCGTGTGTGTGTGTGTGCGTGCACTCACTTCTCCATGAGGTCATTGTAGTGTGAAGAAAAGGTACAGGATCTGAAGTGAAATTGTCTGATCTTTCTATGCAGGTGAGGAAAGGCTACACACACACACAATGTTGAACAGTGTTGGTCAATACTTCAGAAGTCCCTATAATGTGTTATAGGCTCCAGGGACTGGTCATTCCTTAACAACATATTGAGCAACCCGATGCGTTGGAGACACAACAGAACAGCTAACGATAAGTGTCTCCAAAAGGGTGTTTGACGTCATTTCCACCTACCATAATTGCTTTGATGTGTATGGGGTATTGTATTATTGTATGGGGTATTATATTATTGAATGGGGTATTGTATTATTGTATGGGGTATTGTATTATTGTATGGGGTATTGTATTATTGTATGGGGTATTGTATGGGGTATTGTATTTTTGTATGGGGTATTATATTATTGAATGGGGTATTGTAGCATTGTATGGGGTGTTGTATTATTGTATGGGGTATTGTATTATTGTATGGGGTATTGTATTATTGTATGGGGTGTTGTATGGGGTATTGTATTATTGTATGGGGTATTGTATTATTGTATGGGGTAATATATTATTGAATGGGGTATTGTATTATTGTATGGGGTATTATATTATTGTATGGGGTATTGTATTGTACTGGGTATTGTATTATTGTATGGGGTGTTGTATTATTGTATGGGGTATTGTATTATTGTATGGGGTATTGTATTATTGTATGGGGTATTGTATTATTGTATGGGGTAATATATTATTGAATGGGGTATTGTATTATTGTATGGGGTATTATATTATTGTATGGGGTATTGTATTGTACTGGGTATTGTATTATTGTATGGGGTGTTGTATTATTGTATGGGGTATTGTATTATTGTATGGGGTATTGTATTATTGTATGGGGTATTGTATTATTGTATGGGGTATTGTATTTATCAGGAATCAAGGTAAGACCCAGGTGCAGACTGTGTGAAGTAACAATGTTTATTGTAACATCAGGGGCAGGCAAACGACAGGTCAAGGCAGGGGTCGATAATCCAGAGTAGGAGCAAAAGTACAGGACGGCAGGCAGGCTCAGGGACGGGCAGAGTAGTCAGGCGGGCGGGTACAGGATCAGGACAGGCAAGGGTCAAAAACCAGGAGGTCGAGAAAAAGAGAGGCTGGGAATAGACAGGAGCAGACAGGACGAACACTGGTAAGCTTGACAAACAAGACAAACTGACACAGACATACATAAAACACAGCTATAAATACCCAGAGGATAAGTGGGGAAGATGGGCGACACCTGGAGGGGGTGGAGAAGAGCACAAGGACAGGTGAAACAGATCAGGGCGTGACAGTATTATTGTATGGGGTGTTGTATTATTGTATGGGGTGTTGTATTGTACTGGGTGTTGTATTATTGTATGGGGTGTTGTATTATTGTACTGGGTGTTGTATTATTGTATGGGGTGTTGTATTAGTGTACTGGGTGTTGTATTATTGTACTGGGTATTGTATTATTGTACTGGGTGTTGTATTATTGTATGGGGTGTTGTATTATTGTACTGGGTGTTGTATTATTGTATGGGGTGTTGTATTATTGTACTGGGTGTTGTATTATTGTACTGGGTATTGTATTATTGTACTGGGTGTTGTATTATTGTATGGGGTATTGTATTATTGTACTGGGTGTTGTATTATTGTATGGGGTGTTGTATTATTGTACTGGGTGTTGTATTATTGTACTGGGTGTTGTATTATTGTAGGGGGTATTGTATTATTGTACTGGGTGTTGTATTATTGTAGGGGGTATTGTATTATTGTACTGGGTGTTGTATTATTGTACTGGGTGTTGTATTATTGTATGGGGTGTTGTATTATTGTATGGGGTGTTGTATTATTGTACTGGGTGTTGTATTATTGTACTGGGTGTTGTATTATTGTACTGGGTGTTGTATTATTGTATGGGGTGTTGTATTATTGTATGGGGTGTTGTATTATTGTATGGGGTGTTGTATTATTGTACTGGGTGTTGTATTATTGTAGGGGGTATTGTATTATTGTATGGGGTGTTGTATTATTGTACTGAGTGTTGTATTATTGTATGGGGTGTTGTATTATTGTATGGGGTGTTGTATTATTGTATGGGTGTTGTATTATTGTACTGGGTGTTGTATTATTGTACTGGGTGTTGTATTGTACTGGGTGTTGTATTATTGTACTGGGTGTTGTATTATTGTATGGGGTGTTGTATTATTGTAGGGGGTGTTGTATTATTGTATGGGGTATTGTATTGTACTGGGTATTGTATTATTGTATGGGGTGTTGTATTATTGTATGGGGTATTGTATTATTGTATGGGGTATTGTATTATTGTATGGGGTATTGTATTATTGTATGGGGTAATATATTATTGAATGGGGTATTGTATTATTGTATGGGGTATTATATTATTGTATGGGGTATTGTATTGTACTGGGTATTGTATTATTGTATGGGGTGTTGTATTATTGTATGGGGTATTGTATTATTGTATGGGGTATTGTATTATTGTATGGGGTATTGTATTATTGTATGGGGTATTGTATTTATCAGGAATCAAGGTAAGACCCAGGTGCAGACTGTGTGAAGTAACAATGTTTATTGTAACATCAGGGGCAGGCAAACGACAGGTCAAGGCAGGGGTCGATAATCCAGAGTAGGAGCAAAAGTACAGGACGGCAGGCAGGCTCAGGGACGGGCAGAGTAGTCAGGCGGGCGGGTACAGGATCAGGACAGGCAAGGGTCAAAAACCAGGAGGTCGAGAAAAAGAGAGGCTGGGAATAGACAGGAGCAGACAGGACGAACACTGGTAAGCTTGACAAACAAGACAAACTGACACAGACAGACATAAAACACAGCTATAAATACCCAGAGGATAAGTGGGGAAGATGGGCGACACCTGGAGGGGGTGGAGAAGAGCACAAGGACAGGTGAAACAGATCAGGGCGTGACAGTATTATTGTATGGGGTGTTGTATTATTGTATGGGGTGTTGTATTGTACTGGGTGTTGTATTATTGTATGGGGTGTTGTATTATTGTACTGGGTGTTGTATTATTGTACTGGGTGTTGTATTATTGTATGGGGTATTGTATTATTGTACTGGGTGTTGTATTATTGTATGGGGTGTTGTATTAGTGTACTGGGTGTTGTATTATTGTACTGGGTATTGTATTATTGTACTGGGTGTTGTATTATTGTATGGGGTGTTGTATTATTGTACTGGGTGTTGTATTATTGTATGGGGTGTTGTATTATTGTACTGGGTGTTGTATTATTGTACTGGGTATTGTATTATTGTACTGGGTGTTGTATTATTGTATGGGGTATTGTATTATTGTACTGGGTGTTGTATTATTGTATGGGGTGTTGTATTATTGTACTGGGTGTTGTATTATTGTACTGGGTGTTGTATTATTGTAGGGGGTATTGTATTATTGTACTGGGTGTTGTATTATTGTAGGGGGTATTGTATTATTGTACTGGGTGTTGTATTATTGTACTGGGTGTTGTATTATTGTATGGGGTGTTGTATTATTGTATGGGGTGTTGTATTATTGTACTGGGTGTTGTTTTATTGTACTGGGTGTTGTATTATTGTACTGGGTGTTGTATTATTGTATGGGGTGTTGTATTATTGTATGGGGTGTTGTATTATTGTATGGGGTGTTGTATTATTGTACTGGGTGTTGTATTATTGTAGGGGGTATTGTATTATTGTATGGGGTGTTGTATTATTGTACTGGGTATTGTATTATTGTATGGGGTGTTGTATTACTGTATGGGGTATTGTATTATTGTATGGGGTGTTGTATTATTGTACTGGGTATTGTATTATTGTATGGGGTGTTGTATTATTGTACTGGGTGTTGTATTATTGTACTGAGTGTTGTATTATTGTATGGGGTGTTGTATTATTGTATGGGGTGTTGTATTATTGTATGGGTGTTGTATTATTGTACTGGGTGTTGTATTATTGTACTGGGTGTTGTATTGTACTGGGTGTTGTATTATTGTACTGGGTGTTGTATTATTGTATGGGGTGTTGTATTATTGTAGGGGGTGTTGTATTATTGTACTGGGTGTTGTATTATTGTACTGGGTGTTGTATTATTGTACTGGGTGTTGTATTATTGTACTGGGTGTTGTATTATTGTATGGGGTGGTGTATTATTGTATGGGGTGTTGTATTATTGTACTGGGTGTTGTATTATTGTACTGGGTGTTGTATTGTACTGGGTGTTGTATTATTGTACTGGGTGTTGTATTATTGTATGGGGTGTTGTATTATTGTAGGGGGTATTGTATTATTGTACTGGGTGTTGTATTATTGTACTGGGTGTTGTATTATTGTACTGGGTGTTGTATTATTGTATGGGGTGTTGTATTATTGTATGGGGTGTTGTATTATTGTAGGGGGTATTGTATTATTGTATGGGGTGTTGTATTATTGTATGGGGTGTTGTATTATTGTAGGGGGTATTGTATTATTGTAGGGGGTATTGTATTATTGTATGGGGTGTTGTATTATTGTACTGGGTGTTGTATTATTGTACTGGGTGTTGTATTATTGTATGGGGTGTTGTATTATTGTATGGGGTGTTGTATTGTACTGGGTGTTGTATTATTGTATGGGGTGTTGTATTATTGTATGGGGTGTTGTATTATTGTACTGGGTGTTGTATTATTGTATGGGGTGTTCTATTATTGTATGGGGTGTTCTATTATTGTATGGGGTGTTGTATTTTAGGGGGTGTTGTATTGTAGGGGTTGTTGTATTGTATGGGGTGTTGTATTATTGTACTGGGTGTTGTATTATTGTATGGGATGTTGTATTATTGTAGGGGGTATTGTATTATTGTTCTGGGTGTTGTATTATTGTACTGGGTGTTGTATTATTGTATGGGATGTTGTATTATCGTATGGGGTGTTGTATTATTGTAGGGGGTATTGTATTATTGTACTGGGTGTTGTATTATTGTATGGGGTGTTGTATTATTGTATGGGGTGTTGTATTATTGTATTGGTGTTGTGTTATTGTAGGGGGTATTGTATTATTGTACTGGGTGTTGTATTATTGTAGGGGGTATTGTATTATTTTATGGGGTGTTGTATTATTGTACTGGGTGTTGTATTATTGTATGGGGTGTTGTATTATTGTAGGGGGTATTGTATTATTGTACTGGGTGTTGTATTATTGTACTGGGTGTTGTATTATTGTATGGGGTGTTGTATTATTGTATGGGGTGTTGTATTATTGTATGGGGTGTTGTATTATTGTACGGGGTGTTGTATTATTGTATGGGGTGTTGTATTATTGTACTGGGTGTTGTATTATTGTATGGGGTGTTGTATTATTGTACTGGGTGTTGTATTATTGTACTGGGTGTTGTATTATTGTACTGGGTGTTGTATTATTGTATGGGGTGTTGTATTATTGTATGGGGTGTTGTATTATTTTATGGGGTGTTGTATTATTGTAGGAGGTGTTGTATTATTGTATGGGGTGTTGTATTATTGTATGGGGTGTTGTATTATTGTAGGGGGTGTTGTATTATTGTACTGGGTGTTGTATTATTGTACTGGGTGTTGTATTATTGTATGGGGTGTTGTATTATTGTAGGGGATATTGTATTATTGTACTGGGTGTTGTATTATTGTACTGGGTGTTGTATTATTGTATGGGGTGTTGTATTATTGTAGGGGATATTGTATTATTGTACTGGGTGTTGTATTATTGTATGGGGTATTGTATTATTGTACTGGGTTTTGTATTATTGTATGGGGTGTTGTATTATTGTACTGGGTGTTGTATTATTGTATGGGGTGTTGTATTATTGTATGGGGTGTTGTATTATTGTATGGGGTGTTGTATTATTGTACTGGGTGTTGTATTATTGTACTGGGTGTTGTATTATTGTATGGGGTGTTGTATTATTGTAGGGGGTATTGTATTATTGTACTGGGTGTTGTATTATTGTATGGGGTGTTGTATTATTGTAGGGGGTGTTGTATTATTGTACTGGGTGTTGTATTATTGTAGGGGGTATTGTATTATTGTACTGGGTGTTGTATTATTGTACTGGGTGTTGTATTATTGTACTGGGTGTTGTATTATTGTACGGGGTGTTGTAATATTGTATGGGGTGTTGTATTATTGTACTGGGTGTTGTATTATTGTACTGGGTGTTGTATTATTGTATGGGGTGTTGTATTATTGTATGGGGTGTTGTATTATTGTACTGGGTGTTGTATTATTGTATGGAGTGTTGTATTATTGTATGGGGTGTTGTATTATTGTATGGGGTGTTGTATTATTGTATGGGGTGTTGTATTATTGTACTGGGTGTTGTATTATTGTATGGGGTGTTGTATTATTTTACTGGGTGTTGCATTATTGTACTGGGTGTTGTATTATTGTACTGGGTGTTGCATTATTGTACTGGGTGTTGTATTATTGTAGGGGGTATTGTATTATTGTACTGGGTGTTGTATTATTGTACTGGGTGTTGTATTATTGTACTGGGTGTTGTATTATTGTACTGGGTGTTGTATTATTTTATGGGGTGTTGTATTATTGTACTGGGTGTTGTATTATTGTACTGGGTATTGTATTATTTTATGGGGTGTTGTATTATTGTACTGGGTGTTGCATTATTGTACTGGGTGTTGTATTATTTTATGGGGTGTTGTATTATTTTATGGGGTATTGTATAGGGTGTTGTATTATTGTACTGGGTATTGTATTATTGTATGGGGTGTTGTATTATTGTATGGGGTGTTGTATTATTGTACTGGGTGTTGTATTATTGTAGGGGTTGTTGT
This sequence comes from Salvelinus namaycush, assembly GCF_016432855.1. Taxonomy (NCBI): domain Eukaryota; kingdom Metazoa; phylum Chordata; class Actinopteri; order Salmoniformes; family Salmonidae; genus Salvelinus; species Salvelinus namaycush. Next base: position 33,843,116 of record NC_052315.1, read on the forward strand.
ATTATTGTACTGGGTGTTGCATTATTGTACTGGGTGTTGCATTATTGTACTGGGTGTTGTTGTCAGGGTTGTGTGCGGAGAATTATCGGAGTCAAGCACAGGACACAGGTGTTGAGCGAAACCACAGTGTTTACTCAAAAATTAATGGCAAAAATTCCACAAATGGAACTAATCACAAACACAACGTATAAACCACAACCACTAACGCACAAACAATCACGGACAAAACAGAAATGAAAGCCAGAGGGTTAAATAGGAAACATGATAGGGGAATTGGAACCAGGTGTGTATAATACAGACAAAACAAAACGAAACTGAAAAATGGATCGATGGTGACTAGAAAGCCGGTGACGTCGACCGCCGAACACCACCCGAACAAGGAGAAGGGCCGACCTCGGCGGAAGTCGTGACAGTTGTATTATTGTACTGGGTGTTGTATTATTGTAGGGGGTGTTGCATTATTGTACTGGGTGTTGTATTATTGTAGGGGGTGTTGCATTATTGTACTGGGTGTTGTATTATTGTAGGGGGTGTTGTATTATTGTAGGGGATATTGTATTATTGTACTGGGTGTTGTATTATTGTATGGGGTATTGTATTATTGTACTGGGTTTTGTATTATTGTATGGGGTGTTGTATTATTGTACTGGGTGTTGTATTATTGTATGGGGTGTTGTATTATTGTATGGGGTGTTGTATTATTGTATGGGGTGTTGTATTATTGTATGGGGTGTTGTATTATTGTACTGGGTGTTGTATTATTGTACTGGGTGTTGTATTATTGTACTGGGTGTTGTATTATTGTATGGGGTGTTGTATTATTGTAGGGGGTATTGTATTATTGTACTGGGTGTTGTATTATTGTATGGGGTGTTGTATTATTGTAGGGGGTATTGTATTATTGTACTGGGTGTTGTATTATTGTAGGGGGTATTGTATTATTGTACTGGGTGTTGTATTATTGTACTGGGTGTTGTATTATTATATGGGGTGTTGTATTATTGTACTGGGTGTTGTATTATTGTACGGGGTGTTGTAATATTGTATGGGGTGTTGTATTATTGTACTGGGTGTTGTATTATTGTACTGGGTGTTGTATTATTGTATGGGGTGTTGTATTATTGTATGGGGTGTTGTATTATTGTACTGGGTGTTGTATTATTGTATGGAGTGTTGTATTATTGTATGGGGTGTTGTATTATTGTATGGGGTGTTGTATTATTGTATGGGGTGTTGTATTATTGTACTGGGTGTTGTATTATTGTATGGGGTGTTGTATTATTTTACTGGGTGTTGCATTATTGTACTGGGTGTTGTATTATTGTACTGGGTGTTGCATTATTGTACTGGGTGTTGTATTATTGTAGGGGGTATTGTATTATTGTACTGGGTGTTGTATTATTGTACTGGGTGTTGTATTATTGTACTGGGTGTTGTATTATTGTACTGGGTGTTGTATTATTTTATGGGGTGTTGTATTATTGTACTGGGTGTTGTATTATTGTACTGGGTATTGTATTATTTTATGGGGTGTTGTATTATTGTACTGGGTGTTGCATTATTGTACTGGGTGTTGCATTATTGTACTGGGTGTTGTATTATTTTATGGGGTGTTGTATTATTTTATGGGGTATTGTATAGGGTGTTGTATTATTGTACTGGGTATTGTATTATTGTATGGGGTGTTGTATTATTGTATGGGGTGTTGTATTATTGTACTGGGTGTTGTATTATTGTAGGGGTTGTTGTATTATTGTACTGGGTGTTGCATTATTGTACTGGGTGTTGCATTATTGTACTGGGTGTTGTTGTCAGGGTTGTGTGCGGAGAATTATCGGAGTCAAGCACAGGACACAGGTGTTGAGCGAAACCACAGTGTTTACTCAAAAATTAATGGCAAAAATTCCACAAATGGAACTAATCACAAACACAACGTATAAACCACAACCACTAACGCACAAACAATCACGGACAAAACAGAAATGAAAGCCAGAGGGTTAAATAGGAAACATGATAGGGGAATTGGAACCAGGTGTGTATAATACAGACAAAACAAAACGAAACTGAAAAATGGATCGATGGTGACTAGAAAGCCGGTGACGTCGACCGCCGAACACCACCCGAACAAGGAGAAGGGCCGACCTCGGCGGAAGTCGTGACAGTTGTATTATTGTACTGGGTGTTGTATTATTGTAGGGGGTGTTGCATTATTGTACTGGGTGTTGTATTATTGTAGGGGGTGTTGCATTATTGTACTGGGTGTTGTATTATTGTAGGGGGTGTTGTATTATTGTACTGGGTGTTGCATTATTGTACTGGGTGTTGCATTATTGTACTGGGTGTTGTATTATTGTAGGGGGTATTGTATTATTGTACTGGGTGTTGCATTATTGTACTGGGTGTTGTATTATTGTACTGGGTGTTGTATTATTGTAGGGGGTATTGTATTATTGTATGGGGTGTTGTATTATTGTACTGGGTGTTGTATTATTGTAGGGGGTATTGTATTATTGTATGGGGTGTTGTATTATTGTACTGGGTGTTGTATTATTTTATGGGGTGTTGTATTATTGTACTGGGTGTTGTATTATTGTATGGGGTGTTGTATTATTTTATGGGGTGTTGTATTATTGTACTGGGTGTTGTATTATTGTACTGGGTGTTGCATTATTGTACTGGGTGTTGTATTATTTTATGGGGTATTGTATAGGGTGTTGTATTATTTTATGGGGTATTGTATAGGGTGTTGTTTTATTGTATGGGGTGTATTGTTCTAACAATAGATCACTATCAAATACATTATCTTGTGTTCATGATAAGTTAACCAGTGTCTAGACATCAGTACAGATTCAATAGTATTATACTGTTGCTATTATCTCTGTTATAGCTGCTAATAGTCCCACACACAGATACACACACACATTCAAATGCTTATTAATACAATGCAATTACACACACACACACACACACACACACACACACACACACACACACACACACACACACACACACACACACACACACACACAAAGACAGACTGATGAAACTGCAATCAGTCTAAATGTCAGAGCTGAATCCATGATCAGTCTTCATTACCCAGAGCAGCCGAGTGTGATAAGCTGTGTGTGTGTGTGTGTGTGTGTGTGTGTGTGTGTGTGTGTGTGTGTGTGTGTGTGTGTGTGTGTGTGTGTGTGTGTGTGTGTGTGTGTGTGTGTGTGTGTGTGTGTTTCAAGTTTATTTACAATATATACACGTGTTTTGGGGAAGGGGGATTGGGGGCTTAATTGTGCAGTGTTTAGCAATCAGAATGAGAGTCTGGTAGCAACAGTTGTGTGTGTGTGTGTGTGTGTGTGTGTGTGTGTGTGTGTGTGTGTGTGTGTGTGTGTGTGTGTGTGTGTGTGTGTGTAGCATGAACGTACTGTATATTGTGTGTGAGTGTGAGTGTGAGTGTGTGTGTGTGTGTGTGTGTGTGTGTGTGTGTGTGTGTGTGTGTGTGTGTGTGTGTGTGTGTGTGTGTGTGTGTGGATGAGTGGATATCTATGTGGGTGTGTGCATGAATGAGTGAGTGAGTGCATGTGTGTTAATGGTGTGGAGAGTCAGTTTAGGTGGTCAGTCCATTTCAAGTGTTAAGTAGTCTAATGGCTTGTAGAAACTGATTTTGAGCCTGTTGCTATCAGACCTCAGGCTCTGATACTGTCTGCCCATGGTAAGAGAGTGAACATCTTGTGTGTGGGGTCCTTCCTGCGGGCCTTCGTCCTGGATTGGTGGGAGCACATCCCATTGATGTTCTGGGCCGTCTTCACCACCCGCTGGAGGGCCTTACGGTCGTGGACAGAGCAATTCCCGTACCAGGTCATGATGCAACCGGTCAGGACGCTCTCGGTGGTGAAGCGGTAATATTTGGAGAGGACATGGGGCGGCATGCCAAGTAGAGACGCTGTTGCACCGTCTTGATGAGAGTGGTGGTGTTGTTGGTACATGGAAAGTCCTCGGTGATGTGGACGCCGAGGAACTTAAAACTGCTGACTTTCTCTACTGCAGTCCCGTTGATGTGGATTGTGGCGTGTTCCCTTCTCTGCTTCCTGAAGTCAACAATCAACTCCATTGTTTTGTTGACGTTGAAGGAGAGGTTGCTGTCCTGGCACCATAATGCCAGTTCATTTACCTCCTCCCTATAGGCTGACTCGTCATTGTTGGTTATCAGGCCTACAACCATAGTGTTGTCAGCAAACTTGAGGATGGAGTTGGTGTCGTGGGTGAAAAGGGAGTACAGCAGAGGGCTGAGGACACACCCCTGTGGAGGATTGTTGCCAATCCTCACAGCCTGTGGTCTGCCCGTCAGGAAGTCCAGGGTCCAGTTGCAGAGTGTGGTGTCCAGACCCAGGGCTCTGAGCTTGGTGTTGAGCTTGGAGGGAACAATAGTGTTAAATGCTGAACTGTATGAACAGCATTCTCACATAGGTGAACCTCTTGTCCAGATGTGTTACGGGTGTGTGAGAACCGATGGAAATGTTATCTTCCGTGGATATGTTGGAGCGGTCGGCACATTTTTGTGGGTCAAGTGAGCCTGGCATTCTGGCCTTGATGTGGGCCAGTACCAGCCTCTAGAAGCGCTTTGTGATGACCAAGGCGGAGGGATGAGTGCGAAAGGGCGATAGTCATTTGGGCATGTCACCTTGTTTTTATTGGGCACTGGGACGATGGTGGTCTCCTTGAAGCAGGTGGAGACTACAGCCTGGAACAGGGACAGGTTGAACATCCGAGAAGATGCTCGCCAGCTGGTCAGCACACACTCTGAGGACGAGACCAGGGATACCTGGTCATCCGGAGCAGCGAGAGTCCTCCTGGATGGCTCGGTATTGTCTGCCTCAAAGAGAGCATAAAATATGTTAAGCTCGTCTGGTTGGTATGCTTCGGTGGGCACCACACAGCTGGATTTTCCTTTGTAGTCCGTGATAGTCTGCAGTCTTGCCACATGCATCCCGAATCTGAGTTGGCAAACATAATTTCAAGTTTGAGTCTTTATTGTCTTTTTGCGTCCCTAATGGATTTGCGGAGCTCATATCTGCTTGCCCTGTACGCGTCACACGCCACAAAGTCATCGGTGTGCGTTCTGCTGACATTGAATGCTGCAGTACGGGCTCTCTGCGTGGTTCGCATATCTCCGTTCATCCAGTGGAATGGTTGGGGTATGTCTGGATTTTTATTGTGGGTGCAACATCATCAACACAGGAACTGTATGGAAGCCTATTTTCTGCTGACCGCTAGTGGACACTCTGTTCACTGCAGTTCTGCCACAGTATTCTGGATCTTTTTTATTTGATTTATTTTAACCACGAAAGTCAGTTAAGAACAAATTCTTATTTACAATCTATAATAATGGGTTTGGAACTACTGTGGATTGAATGAGCTTCTTTTGACGTCAGTCTGGTTCCAGGCTACATAACATTTCAACATTGTGTCATGGTCTATAATACTGAAATGTAATTTATGTTTCTGTTCATCATAGGTATTAGAGAGTATGTCATATCTGATGATCTATAATAATGGGTTTCATTGACTATGTGTTACAGGTTTTACATAGAGAGTATTTCCTACCTGAAGGACAATGCTACTATCGAACTCTTCTTCCTCAATGCTAAGTCCTGCATATACAAGGTAAGTTAGTCATTACCTGTAGTTGTGTTTGCATACATGTTTTTTTATCGATGATTCATCCTTCAGTAGTGTATTTATTTTCCCATTCATGTCGTAACTGCACCACAAGGGGGCATATGTGGGTTGTTGGGTCGTCAGTGTGATGTTTGAACAGATATAACATTAGCTAAGCTCATGCTATCTCCAGCACCAAAAGTGTTAACTGGCCTCTGCTAACAAAATGCCTCCACCAACAGAGATGCTAACACTCCAGCAACACCCAGGGGTTTTCCTAATACATCCCCAGCACTAATAGCTTAGCATATGCTAACACATAGCCAGTACTTCACACCTAAGGATAGGCTGTTTATAAAAGGAGACTGGCTCACTCTGACTGGCCAACAGACTCTAGTGAAGAGAGGGTCGTCTGTGAAGTCTCCATACACGCTCCAGTAGATCAAAATAGACCACGTTGCTTTATTTTTTACTTTACATAAATGAACTTATTACCACATAAAAATAGATAGTTTATAGAGTTTTGCTTGGTTTCTCAGTGTCAATGTTAAACACGTGGATAAGTTTAAGATGTTAGAGTTGTGTTGCTGATATTGAGTCATTATAATACAGTCATCTCATGTCTGCGTTGATGGAGTGCATGTTTTACACTGGACCACACACACACACACACACACACACACACACACACACACACACACACACACACACACACACACACATACACACACACACACACACACACACACACACACACACACACACATACACACACACACACACACACACACACACACACACACACACACACACACACACACATACACATTGCTAGGCCACAGCCCCATGGTGAGAGCCCATGCTGGGTGGTAGTGCACTCAGTGTTGTGTTTCACTCTGCTGTCTGATCTCTTAACCAATTAACTGCCAGGGATCGTATACAGGACATTCCTTACATACCTGACCCCTTTAGTCACTAGTCACCCCTTAACACCCACACACACTTCCCTCAGACCCCCTTCCGTGTGTGTGAGTAGGCCCAGTCCCAGCATTGCTCATCTAAGTAAACAGGATGGAGAGACAAAGTGAAAGACAGAGATACTGTAGAATGAAAGCGAGTCACCAGTGCATTCCCTCATTCTCTCTTCCCCCATCATACTGTCATCTCTGAGCTGAAGCAGAGAACACAACCCCCCATGAAGAGAGGGAAAGAAATCAGGGAGGGAGAGGGGGGAAACGAGGGATAGATGAAACAAAGCAATGGAGAAAAGAGTCCTGTGGAAAATGTGATAGAAAAATGTGTATTCTGTATGAATGTGTTTTTCACCATTGTATTGTAGGTACATCATTACAGTATTGTCATAGGATGAATGTGATATGAACATTCATCATAGGATGAATGTGGTATGAAATGTGCCCCTCACAGCTCCCAAGGAGTAGTTTATTAGCACTGCGAGTTCAGAGTCAAGAAATAACCTTTATCTAATGCGTTCATTCTCTCTCTCTCGCTCTTTCTCTCTTTCTCTCTTTCGCTTTCTCTTCCTCTCTCTATTTCTCTAAGGAGCTCATTGAGGTGGACAGTGAGGTGGTCTTTGAGCTGGCCTCCTATATCCTACAGGTAAGTCAGTACTCTGACTCCAACGTATGTGGGTGTTCCAGACACAGACCACATTACTCATTTGACCTTTCCCTTCTACAGAAATAGTGAGCTGTCTCTCCTTTAATCCTGCTTTATATTAGAAGTGTTGTTTCTCTAGCCTGGATCTGTGTCTGCTCTAGCCAACTCCTCTGACTGTTGCTATTGGTATGTCATGTTTATCATTAGAAAAATCAGACGTTGATTGAATGGGTTCCAATCCCTAGTTCCAGGGAGTGAGTGTGTATATTGGCCAGGGAGTGTGTAGGGTTCCCCCTCAGTGTAGGTCAGCCCATTACCTCAGTACCCTGCAACATCAGCTTACACACACTCAGACTGTGGTGTGTGTGTGTCTGCCGGTGCAGATTTATCAGGTAGGTATCTCTTGGCCTTTAGAGGTTTTGCAGATGGATAACATTTCTCTCTGATTTCACCACAGGAGACCTCACCGTACTCTCACTCGCCGCCCGCCCACCCACACAGACACACACACACACACACACACACACACAAACACACTCACACACACGCACACACATATACACACTCACTACCTGACCCACAAAAGCCAGCGTTATCTCCTCCATAATAGTGTATGCAGGGGCGCAACTTTCACTAGTGACGGCCCCACATTCTGATATTGCATTTTAGTCCCCTCCAATTTCATCATTGGAATGTGATACTAAACCAGGCAACGGGGGCTTTAGGACCCTGCGGATGCCTCCGAGCGGTCGGGTAGGCTGTTTGGAGTGTTTATCCGACTGGATTTAAAAAGTAAATAAATAATTATGTCCCCCCCACTTCTAAAGCTAAAGTTGCACCCCTGATTGTATGTATCAGTTAAATAAAGGTTAAATAAATAAATAAAACAGGGTTGGGCTCAAATCAAATCAATTGTTATTGGTCACATACACATGGTTAGCAGATGTTATTGCGAGTGTAGCGAAATGCTTGTGCTACTAGTTCTAACAGTGCAGTAATATCAAACAATTCCACAACAACTACCAAATACACACAAATCTAAAGGGATGTAATAAGAATATATACATAAATATATGGATGAGCGATGACCGAGCGGCATAGGTAAGATGCAATAGATGGTATAAAATACAGTATATACATACAGTGGGGAGAACAAGTATTTGATACACTGCCGATTTTGCAGGTTTTCCTACTTACAAAGCATGTAGAGGTCTGTAATTTTCATCATAGGTACACTTCAACTGTGAGAGACAGAATCTAAAACAAAAATCCAGAAAATCACATTGTATGATTTTTAAGTAATTAATTTGCATTTTATTGCATGACATAAGTATTTGATACATCAGAAAAGCAGAACTTAATATTTGGTACAGAAACCTTTGTTTGCAATTACAGAGATCATACGTTTCCTGTAGTTCTTGACCAGGTTTGCACACACTGCAGCAGGGATTTTGGCCCAATCCTCCATACAGACCTTCTCCAGATCCTTCAGGTTTCGGGGCTGTCGCTGGGCAATATTTCAGCTCCCTCCAAAGATTTTCTATTGGGTTCAGGTCTGGAGACTGGCTAGGCCACTCCAGGACCTTGAGATTCTTCTTACGGAGCCACTCTTTAGTTGCCCTGGCTGTGTGTTTCGGGTCGTTGTCATGCTGGAAGACCCAGCCACGACCCATCTTCAATGCTCTTACTGAGGGAAGGAGGTTGTTGGCCAAGATCTCACGATACATGGCCCCATCCATCCTCCCTTCAATACGGTGCAGTCGTCCTGTCCCCTTTGCAGAAAAGCATCCCCAAAGAATGATGTTTCCACCTCCATGCTTCACGGTTGGGATGGTGTTCTTGGGGTTGTACTCATCCTTCTTCTTCCTCCAAACACGGCGAGTGGAGTTTAGACCAAAGATATCTATTTTTGTCTCATCAGACCACATGACCTTCTCCCATTCCTCCTCTGGATCATCCAGATGGTCATTGGCAAACTTCAGACGGGCCTGTACATGCGCTGGCTTGAGCAGGGGGACCTTGCGTGCGCTGCAGGATTTTAATCCATGACGGCGTAGTGTGTTACTAATGGTTTTCTTTGAGACTGTGGTCCCAGCTCTCTTCAGGTCATTGACCAGGTCCTGCCATGTAGTTCTGGGCTGATCCCTCACCTTCCTCATGATCATTGATGCCCCACGAGGTGAGATCTTGCATGGAGCCCCAGACCGAGGGTGATTGACCGTCATCTTGAACTTCTTTCATTTTCTAATAATTGCGCCAACAGTTGTTGCCTTCTCACCAAGCTGCTTGCCTATTGTCCTGTAGCCCATCCCAGCTTTGTGCAGGTCTACAATTTTATCCCTGATGTCCTTACACAGCTCTCTGGTCTTGGCCATTGTGGAGAGGTTGGAGTCTGTTTGATTGAGTGTGTGGACAGGTGTATTTTATACAGGTAACGAGTTCAAACATGTGCAGTTAATACAGGTAATGAGTGGATAACAGGAGGGCTTCGTAAAGAAAAACTAACAGGTTTGTGAGAGACGGAATTCTTACTGGTTGGTAAATACTTATGTCATGCAATAAAATGCAAATGAATTACTTAAAAATCATACAATGTGATTTTCTGGATTTTTGTTGTAGATTCCGTCTCTCACAGTTGAAGTGTACCTATGATAAAAATTACAGACCTTTACATGCTTTGTAAGTAGGAAAATCGGCAGTGTATCAAATACTTGTTCTCCCCACTGTATGGGATGAGTAATGCAAGATATGTAAACATTATTAAAGTGTCAATCCATCATTGAATTGAGAATGACTCATAAATTCCAGTTAAATTATTGAATTTGAATTTAATTTGAATTTAAGTAGTAAACAGGATACAGAATTGCAATTCAAATTTGAATTCAAGGAAATGTAATTCAATTCAATGAAATTCAATGAAATTCAAATGCCTCTTCTATTCTATATTAGGTATTGTCTATACAAATATACATCTTGTACATAAAACATCAAACATGACGTTATACACATGCATAACATTTTTGTTGAAACAATAGATTTCCAGGACAAACTCTTAAAATGAATGACCAAGAAAACAAAACCTATATACGAATATAATAAGTTATTTTCTTTCATGAATCACGTACTGTACATATGGTTCAATATGAGAATACATTAGTTTAACCCTCATGTTGACCCTGAGGCCTTCAAAAATAAGCTAAATAAATGAAATGGTTAGTGGAAATATAATTGCCTACTCTAAGCACTAAGGTTAAAAGAGGATATGAACATTGTTTCCAGAGAAAAGTGATATATTCTTTGGTATCTGGAAGTGTGACCTGTAAGATTCAATGAAACTCCCATCTTCTATGACTGAGTGGAACTTCTTTGAAATGCACTGAATTAAATTCTACTTCCAATTTCAATTAATGAGTTGAATGTGAGTAAATTCCAAAATTCTGAATTGAGCCCAACCCTGGTGCTAAGCACCTCTATGTCTTTTCTCTCTCCAGGAGGCTAAAGGTGACTTCATCAGGTAAGAACAGTTATTATGTATCTCTACTAGAGGTCGACCGATTATGATTTTTCAATACCGATACCGATTATTGGAGGACCAAAAAAAGCTGATACCGATTAATCGGCTGATTTTTTAAATTTATTTGTAATAATGACGATTACAACAATAATGAATGAACACTTATTTTAACTTTATATAATACATCAATAAAATCAATTTAGCCTCAAATAAATAATGAAACATGTTCAATTTGGTTTAAATAATGCAAAAACAAAGTGTTGGAGAAGAAAGTAAAAGTGCAATATGTGCCATGTAAGAAAGCTAACGTTTAAGTTCCTTGCTCAGAACATGAGAACATATGAAAGCTGGTGGTTCCTTTTAACATGAGTCTTCAATATTCCCAGGTAAAAAGTTTTAGGTTGTAGTTATTATAGGAATTATAGGACTATTTCTCTCTATACGATTTGTATTTCATATACCTTTGACTATTGGATGTTCTTATAGGCACTTTAGTATTGCCAGTGTAACAGTATAGCTTCCGTCCCTCTCCTCACTCCTACCTGGGCTCGAACCAGGAACACATCGACAACAGCCACCCTCGAAGCAGCGTTACCCATGCAGAGCAAGGGGAACAACTACTCCAAGTCTTAGAGCGAGTGACGTTTGAAACGCTATTAGCGCGCACCCCGCTAACTAGCTAGCCATTTCACATCGGTTACACCTGCCTAATCTCGGGAGTTGATAGGCTTGAAGTCATAAACAGCGCAATGCTTGAAGCATTGCGAAGAGCTGGCAAAACGCAGGAAAGTGCTGTTTGAATGAATGCTTACAAGCCTGCTGCTGCCTACCACCGCTCAGTCAGACTGCTCTATCAAATCATAGACTTAATTATAACATAATAACACACAGAAATACGAGCCTTAGGTCATTAATATGGTCGAATCCGGAAACTATCATCTCGAAAACAAAACGTTTATTCTTTCAGTTAAATACGGAACCGTTCCATATTTTATCTAACGAGTGGCATCCATAAGTCTAAATATTCCTGTTACATTGCACAACCTTCAATGTTATGTCATAATGTAACGGCTTTCGTCTTCCTCCTCGTCTGAGGAGGAGAAGTTTGAAGGATCGGAGGACCAATGCGCAGTGTGGTAATTGTCCATAATGTTTAATTAAAGACAATAAACGTGAACACTACAAAATACAAAACAACCAATGTGAAAAACCGAAACAGTTCTGTCTGGTGCAGACACACGAAGACTGAAGACAACCACCCACAAAACCCAACACAAAACAGGCTACCTAAATATGGTTCCCAATCAGAGACAACACAAAACAGCTGCCTCTGATTGAGAACCATATCAGGCCAAACACAGAAATAGGAAAACATAGAAATACAAACATAGACTGCCCACCCCAACTTACGCCCTGACCATACTAAATAAAGACAAAACAAAGGAAATAAAGGTCAGAACGTGACACATAATTATGTAAAATTCTGGCAAATTAGTTCGCAACGAGCCAGGCGGCCCAAACTGTTGCATATACCCTGACTCTGCGTGCAATGAACGCAAGAGAAGTGACACAATTTCATCTGGTTAATATTTCCTGCTAACCTGGATTTCTTTTAGCTAAATATGCAGGTTTAAAAATATATACTTCTGTGTATTGATTTTAAGAAAGGCATTGATGTTTATGGTTAGGTACACGTTGGAGCAACGACAGTCCTGTTTCGCGAATGCTCACCGCATCGATTATATGCAACGCAGGACACGCTAGATAAACTAGTAATATCATCAACCATGTGTAGTTAACTAGTGATTATGATTGATTGATTGATTGTTTTTTATAAGATAAGTTTAATGCTAGCTAGCAACTTACCTTGGCTTCTTACTGCATTCGCGTAACTTCCTCGTGGAGTGCAATGTAATCAGGTGGTTAGAGCGTTGGACTAGTTAACCGTAAGTTTGCAAGATTGAATCCCCGAGCTGACAAGGTAAAAATCTGTCGTTCTGCCCCTGAACAAGGCAGTTAACCCACCGTTCCTAGGCCGTCATTGAAAATAAGAATGTGTTCTTAACTGACTTGCCTAGTTAAATAAAGGTGTAAAAAAAAAAACGTCCAAATCGGTGTCCAAAAATATCGATTTCCGATTGTTATGAAAACTTGAAATTGGCCCTAATTAATCGGCCATTCCGATTAATCGGTCGACCTCTAATCTCTACTACAGTAAGCTGTATGTGTATAATGTACAATAGAGGGGAGGTGGCCCACGTGTTTCTTTGGTTTTTGTTTGAGGGGAAGGTGGGATAGGTGTGTGTGTGTGTGTGTGTTTGTGTTTGTCTGTGTGTTGACTAAAATGTCAAATGTGTGTGTGTGTGTATGCGCGTGTGTGACAGGGGAACAATTACACCCTGTGTAGGGGGTCTGTCCCTGGCCCTCTGAGCCCCTCAGAGCAGCAAAGCAAATCGCTCCGCTCCCTCTCCTCTCAAAGGACCTGCCTTTGTCTGCCTGTCCTCCATCCCTCTATCCCTCTCTCCCTTTCTTCTCAACCCCAGTCCCCTGATTCACTCTCTCCATCCAGCTCTGAAGAGTCTGTCTTTAGAGAGGGTCAGTGGGGCGTAGCTTATTATAGTGCATGGCTGTGTGTATGTGTGTGGTGTGTGTGTGTGTGTGTGTGTGTGTGTGTGTGTGTGTGTGTGTGACAGGGCTCCACTGTGCATGACTGCTAGCCAATTAAGACCAGAGCAGTGTAACCGGGTGAGACGAAGCCAGGGAGGGCAGCTCACATGATGAGCCTTCTGCCCCCTAAAACAGTTTGCTCTCTATTGATTTACACTTTAATGGGAATGCATGATACGTCGGCCACTGTATCGGTTTGGACAGTGAAGGTTAGAAGCATCGTAGTGAAAATGTGCATTTAAAAAATTACATGTGGTTGCAATTATATTACAATGTATAACTTTGGTCATTTATAATGGTGTTTTTGCGTTATTATCTTTCTTTAAATACAGATGATTGCAAGGCCTTTACAGTTAAAGGGAAACACATACAGTATCTTATCGTTGCTCTGTATTTTAGAGATGTAAAGGATACAGATTATTCATCAGTGTGTGAGCGGTGAAGACAGTGTAGATTAGAGGGTTGAACAGCGTTCACCTTTGACCCCATTTCCTCTTCCTCACAGAGAGTATAAATAAATATGGCATCCCACTGAGATCTGGAATGTGACACACACACACAGAAAAGGAGGTCATGAGATGTAGTGGAGGATAAATTATGTTTACACACCTTTTTTGGTGAATAAATAGCATTTACAGACATATTAGGCTAAATATTATGCTAGCATTGTTTGCTAGCCTTTTGGGGGCCCTAGGTGGGATTTGGTTGGTGGGCCCCCCCACTTCGCGTGCAAAACATTTTAGTGGCCTCCTTCTAGATGGCGGAGAGAAAGTTTTCTGCAATCGTACACAGTTTTCCATGGGGCAGAGAACATTTTGCAATTTTTTTAAAACATGTCATGCAATTCTACTAATTTTGCCATGGGCAGATAGAAACATTTAGCAGTTTTACAGCAAATTTCCTGCAATTCTACACATTTTTCCTTGGGAGGGTGGAGAGACATTTTTGCAGTTTTAAAGTAAATTTCCTGCCATTCGACACATTTTGCCATGTCTTATGCCATGTAAATGATATCTGAGTGGGAGTGACTTACAAAATCAATGGGGGTCCCCTGGAGGTCAAAGCCCCTGGGCAACAGTAAGTTGAGACCCCGACTGAGTTTAAAAAAAAATATATATATATCTATATACACTGCTCAAAAAAGTAAAGGGAACACTTAAACAACACAATGTAACTCCAAGTCAATCACACTTCTGTGAAATCAAACTGTCCACTTAGGAAGCAACACTGATTGACAATAAATTTCACATGCTGTTGTGCAAATGGAATAGACAAAAGGTGGAAATTATAGGCAATTAGCAGACACCCCCAATAAAGGAATGGTTCTGCAGGTGGTGACCACAGACCACTTCTCAGTTCCTATGCTTCCTGGCTGATGTTTTGGTCACTTTTGAATGCTGGCGGTGCTTTCACTCTAGTGGTAGCATGAGACGGAGTCTACAACCCACACAAGTGGCTCAGGTAGTGCAGTTCATCCAGGATGGCACATCAATGCGAGCTGTGGCAAAAAGGTTTGCTGTGTCTGTCAGCGTAGTGTCCAGAGCATGGAGGCGCTACCAGGAGACAGGCCAGTACATCAGGAGACGTGGAGGAGGCCGTAGGAGGGCAACAACCCAGCAGCAGGACCGCTACCTCCGCCTTTGTGCAAGGAGGTGCACTGCCAGAGCCCTGCAAAAGGACCTCCAGCAGGCCACAAATGTGCATGTGTCAGCATATGGTCTCACAAGGGGTCTGAGGATCTCATCTCGGTACCTAATGGCAGTCAGGCTACCTCTGGCGAGCACATGGAGGGCTGTGCGGCCCCACAAAGAAATGCCACCCAACACCATGACTGACCCACCGCCAAACCGGTCATGCTGGAGGATGTTGCAGGCAGCAGAACGTTCTCCACGGCGTCTCCAGACTCTGTCACGTCTGTCACATGTGCTCATGTGCTCAGTGTGAACCTGCTTTCATCTGTGAAGAGCACAGGGCGCCAGTGGCGAATTTGCCAATCTTGGTGTTCTCTGGCAAATGCCAAACGTCCTGCGTCGTGTTGGGCTGTAAGCACAACCCCCACCTGTGGACGTCGGGCCCTCATACCACCCTCATGGAGTCTGTTTCTGACCGTTTGAGCAGACACATGCACATTTGTGGCCTGCTGGAGGTCATTTTGCAGGGCTCTGGCAGTGCTCCTCCTTGCACAAAGGCGGAGGTAGCGGTCCTGCTGCTGGGTTGTTGCCCTCCTACGGCCTCCTCCACGTCTCTTGATGTACTGGCCTGTCTCCTGGTAGCGCCTCCATGCTCTGGACACTACGCTGACAGACACAGCAAACCTTCTTGCCACAGCTCGCATTGATGTGCCATCCTGGATGAACTGCACTACCTGAGCCACTTGTGTGGGTTGTAGACTCCGTCTCATGCTACCACTAGAGTGAAAGCACCGCCAGCATTCAAAAGTGACCAAAACATCAGCCAGGAAGCATAGGAACTGAGAAGTGGTCTGTGGTCACCACCTGCAGAACCACTCCTTTATTGGGGGTGTCTTGCTAATTGCCTATAATTTCCACCTTTTGTCTATTCCATTTGCACAACAGCATGTGAAATTTATTGTCAATCAGTGTTGCTTCCTAAGTGGACAGTTTGATTTCACAGAAGTGTGATTGACTTGGAGTTACATTGTGTTGTTTAAGTGTTCCCTTTATTTTTTTGAGCAGTGTATAATAAATACAAAGGTTTTCGTTTTTTGGGGTCGGGAGTCCTGGGCGACCGCATATGTCGCTTATGCCTGGGGTTGGCTCTGATTCTTTGTGCTGTGGTTTCCAGATTGGGTGGTAGAGGTTGGGATTGGGAACCATTGCTCTAGGTCAGGTGTTAGGTTACTGTTATATTTCCAGAGTGTTGGCTGCCTTGTTTCCAGGGCTTTCCCCCAGTCTCAGTCTCAGGGGGCTGGGAGGGTTAGGGGATTACAGAGGGGTTTAAGACTGGGAGTCTGGGGTCTTCGTCATCTCTCTCTCTCTCTCTCTCTCTCTCTCTCTCTCTCTCTCTCTCTCTCTCTCTCTCTCTCTCTCTCTCTCTCTCTCTCTCTCTCTCTCTCTCTCTCTCTCTCTCTCTCTCTCTCTCTCTCTCTCTCTCTCTCTCTCTCTCTCTCTCTCTCTCTCTCTCTCTCTCTCTCTCTCTCTCTCTCTCTCTCTCTCTCTCTCTCTCTCTCTCTCTCTCTCTCTCTCTCTCTCTCTCTCTCTCTCTCTCTCTCTCTCTCTCTCTCTCTCTCTCTCTCTCTCTCTCTCTCTCTCTCTCTCTCTCTCTCTCTCTCTCTCTCTCTCTCTCTCTCTCTCTCTCTCTCTCTCTCTCTCTCTCTCTCTCTCTCTCTCTCTCTCTCTCTCTCTCTCTCTCTCTCTCTCTCTCTCTCTCTCTCTCTCTCTCTCTCTCTCTCTCTCTCTCTCTCTCTCTCTCTCTCTCTCTCTCTCTCTCTCTCTCTCTCTCTCTCTCTCTCTCTCTCTCTCTCTCTCTCTCTCTCTCTCTCTCTCTCTCTCTCTCTCTCTCTCTCTCTCTCTCTCTCTCTCTCTCTCTCTCTCTCTCTCTCTCTCTCTCTCTCCAGCTGTTCCCTAGATAACGCCCAGCCAGCTGTGTGACTGTCTCACCAGTCCCCCTAAAACACAACAGGGTAGCATTATCCCCCTCCCCTCCCCACCTTGTCAGTTACTAACTCTGGCCAAACCCTTAGATGAATCATGAGGAAATACCCTTAGATTAAAGTCAATACATCATTGTAGTAGACAAACATCACATTATTGGAGACACCTTTTGGAGGGGCATATATCACTAATGCCAATCTGTCTCCAACACCTCTTGGCAGTTTGAGTTCAGTGTGTGTTCACAGTAATGACGTGCGTGTTTCTGTATGTGTTGCAGTAATGACGTGACAAGGTCAGACCTGAAGAAGCTTCCAGCTTTGCCGACTCAGGCCCTGAAGGAACACCCATCTCTGGCCTACTGGTTAGTCCCAGCCTGTGTTATTGGCCCAATTGACCAGGGCCACCAAACTCTACTGCCTGGTTGCTCGACCTGGCTGATATGATTCAGTTATATTTTGTGTATGTTTTCCGTTCCAGTGAGGACCGGGTGATAGAACACTACAAGAAGCTCAATGGACAGTCCAGAGGGCAGGCCATAGTCAAGTAAGACTGGACAGGGGAAGGGTGTGTGTGTGTGTGTGTGTATGTGTGTGTCTCGTGTTCTCTTTCTGCATGCTCCCTCTCTTGAGCTGTGTGTGTTCAGACATCTCTCTTACATGCTGAGTGTGTATCCATGTGTGTGTGTGTGTGTGTGTGTGTGTGTGTGTGTGTGTGTGTGTGTGTGTGTGTGTGTGTGTGTGTGTGTGTTTATGGTGCTCTCTCTTCAGTGTATGCTGTGAAGTTGAACACTGGGAGCTCTCTGACTGACTAATGTCTCTCTCTGTGTGTCTCTGTATCTTTGTCTTTTACAGTTATATGAGCATCGCTGAGTCGCTACCTACATATGGAGTACATTACTACACTGTTAAGGTAAAACTTTATCACCTAGTCACACACTCTCTCTCTTGGGGTTGGGGGCTGAGTGGGTGGGTGAGTTTTTTTGGGGGGGGGGGGGGGGCTTTGGGGGGCTATGAAATACACACACAACCTCTGATGTGTGTGTCTTCTCGCTGTGCGTGTCAGGATAAGCAGGGAATTCCGTGGTGGCTGGGACTGAGTTATAAAGGAATCTTCCAGTATGACTACCAAGACAAGGTCAAACCCAGGAAGGTAAGACACAGACATTAATTATCTCTCTCTCTTTCAATCTGCATTGTGTGTCTGAAGTTTTATAAAGATGTAACATCCTGTCAGTCCATCAGTCACCTGGTAGTCTATTAAATTCTTTCACCTTTGACCCTAGTAATGTCCAACGTCTCCTCGCTAGATGAACGGACACACACACACACACACATGCCGTCTGTGAACTCTGACCCCTCAGCCCTGACAAAGGCTTCCTGTCTGCCTCAGCTTTCCTGTTTGCCCATCCTGTTCCAGTGTGTGTTTGCGTGTGTGTGTGTGTGCGTGCATTCCAGTCTAAATGTCTCACCACTGTGCCCCCTTCCCCCCCAGATTCCAGCTCTATCCCATAATAGTCTCATATCCTGATGTTTCCTAGATGTTACCGTGGAGACAGGATGGGAATGCTGGCCTAGTCTCCTATTTTAGGTCACAGGAATGAGTTGGGAGTTGGAGAACCAAAAATTGGTTCTGTGAAGTTCCCAGAACATTTGTAAGGTTGCCGCACATGTTCTCATAACACAAAAACTGTTAGTCATTCTGATGATTATCGCCTGATGTTGCAAGAACGTTCCTAGAGCACTTTTAATCAGTTATTTAAAGGTTCCCAGAATATTTCATTAGGTTGTGGGAACAGTCTGGGGAGAACATTGTGGGGACATCACGAAGGATATTGAGATGTTGCTTCAATATATCCACATCATTTTCTTTCCTAATGATGCCATCTATTTTGTGAAGTGCACCAGTCCCTCCTGCAGCAAAGCACCCCCACAACATGATGCTGCCACCCCCATGCTTCACGGTTGGGATGGTGTTCTTCGGCTTGCAAGCGTTCCCCTTTTTCCTCCAAACATAACGATGTCATTATGGCCAAACAGTTCTATTTTTGTTTTATCAGACCAGAGGACATTTCTCCAAAAAGTACGATCTTTGTCCCCATGTGCAGTTGCAAACCATAGTCTGGCTTTTTTATGGCTGTTTTGGAGCAGTGGCTTCTTCCTTGCTGAACGGCCTTTCAGGTTATGTCGATATAGAACTCGTTTTACTGTGGATATAGATACTTTTGTACCTGTTTCCTCCAGCATCTTCACAAGGTCCTTTGCTTTTGTTCTGGGATTGATTTGCACTTTTCGCACCACAGTATGTTCATCTCTAGGAGACAGAACGCGTCTCCTTCCTGAGCGGTATGATGGCTGCGTGGTCCCATGGTGTTTACACTTGCGTACTATTGTTTGTACAGGTGAACGTGGTACCTTCAGGCGTTTGGAAATTGCTCCCAAGGATGAACCAGACTTGTGGAGGTCTATAATCTTTTTTTCTGAGGTCTTGGCTGATTTATTTTGATTTTTCCATTATGTCAAGCAAAGAGGCACTGAGTTTGAAGGCCTTGAAATACATCCACAGGTACACCTCCAATTGACTCAAATTATATCAATTTGCCTATCAGAACTTCTAAAGCTATGACATAATTTTCTGGAATTTCCCAAGCTGTTTAAAGGCACAGTCAACTTAGTGTATGTAAACTTCTGACCCACTGGAATTGTGATACAGTGAATTATAAGTGAAGTCATCTGTCTGCAACCAATTGTTGGAAAAATTACTTCTGTCATGCACAAAGTAGATGTCCTAACCCACGTGCCAAAACGATAGAAATTTGTGGAGTGGTTAAAAAACGAGGTTTAATGACTCCAACCTAAGTGTATGTAAACTTCCGACTTCAACTGTATCTAAATCTAAAGGAAAATGATGCAAATCTAAAAGTAACTTCTATTACCATTGCCAACTATGTAAAAATAGTCTACATAGAGCCAACAAATTAAAACATTGCATCCTGCAGGCAGAAAATATCCTGATAAAAATAAATATCCTATGAATCACATTGGCTACACATGGCCTGTCTTCAACTTGAAACATTGTATCAACTATCAACTGGGTTTGGCCCGAAGCTAGAGCTAGCAAACTTGCTACATTGTATAAAATATTCTGGTCCCTCAGAGTTTCTGCGCCTGTACCCTCTGGACAGACACAGCTGTAGGCTATTTGTGCAAGGAATAAGAAATGATCAGGTATTTTATGACGTTTCCACTGGATCAGAGCATTACATTTTTCCCTTTCATGCCAATTGGTTATCTAAAGGGAGAGAGCTGTAAATATTTTTCAAGTAAATTGAGGAACTATTGTAATTCTCAATGCATTCAAACAAACAAACAGACTTTGTTTACTTGCTGTTTGAGTTGAAGAAAAAAAATATTTGAGAAGCTCCACAGCTCATTAGTGGTGGTGAGTTAAGACATCCCCAAATGGGAACATACACTACATTTCAAAAGTTTGGGGTCACTTAGAAATGTCCTTGTTTTTGAAAGAAAAGCAAAACATTTTGTCCATTAAAATAACATCAAATTGATCAGAAATACAGTGAAGACATTGTTAATTTTGTAAATGACTATAGTAGCTGGAAATGGCTGATTTTTAATGGAATATCTACATAGGTGTACAGAGGCCCATTATCAGCAACCATCACTCCTGTGTTCCAATGGCACGTTGTGTTAGCTAATTCAAGTTTATAATTTTAAAAGGCTAATTGATCATTAGAAAACCAATTATTGCAATTATGTTAGCACAGCTGAAAACTGTGGTTCTGATTAAAGAAGCAATAATCCTGTCCTTCTTTAGACTAGTTGAGTATCTGGAGCATCAGCATTTGTGGGTTTGATTATAGACTCAAAATGGCCAGAAACAAATAACTTTCTTCTGAAACTCATCAGTCTATTCTTGTTCTGAGAAATGAAGGCTATTCCATGCGAGAAATTGCCAAGAAACTGAAGATCTCGTACAACGCTGTGTACTACTCCCTTCACAGAACAGTGCAAACTGGCTCTAACCAGAAATGAAAGAGGAGTGGGAGGCCCCGGTGCACAACTGAGCAAGAGGACAAGTACATTAGAGTGTCTAGTACCCGCAAAACACCAGTCTCAACGTCAACAGTGAAGAGGCGACTCTGGGATGATGGCCTTCTAGGCAGAGTTCCTCTGTCCAGTGTCTGTTCTTTTGCCCATCTTAATCTTTTCTTTTTATTGGCCAGAGATATGGCTTTTTCTTTGCAACTCTGCCTATGTTTCCAAACTTTTGATTGGTACTGTATATTTGCGACTGCTTGACTGAAAACATCTCAGTCGACCAACAGCCTAACGACCAAACAATCGACCAGACAACTAAATGGGGTCAGTCCTAGTGCGGAAACACGTGCGCTTAAAAGGGTCTGTGCAGTATAGAAATGAAGACTCAATTAACAGTGTAAAATGGTTTTGTCATTAAGATCTTACATGTTAACAGTTTCATTCATAGGACATTTGAACAGCATTTAATCATACAACATATATTTTGACACTTTATATGTTGACAACCTGCACATGCAGGGTTTTGACCTGCAATATTCGGTTCCAAAGCCAAATCTTTTATCTTCTGCACCACTGGGGAAGCTCTCGCGCATCAAATTTTTTCAGTCTATAGCCATGGCAGTATAGTCAATAAGGACTACTATGCTTCCATTTTAGCATTCTTAGACATGACTAACCCAGGGAAATACTGGTAACTGGGTTATTCACCATCACTTCCCCATCCTCTTTATAAGCTGTGTACTTCTGGGCCCATATTTAGAAGGTATGCAAGACTCTGAGTGCTGATCTAGGATCACCTTTGGTTTTCAGATCATGAAAAATAAGACATGGGGGACCATATCAAGCATCTCAAAGCAGGAATTAAATCAGGTGCGTTTTTTTATGTTGAACAGTCCATTTTTACACGTTGTTTATTGTTTTTACAGTTAGTCTAAATTCTGCATTTTTGACTGGACGAAATAAAGACATCCCCTCTTTTAGTAGGTTATATATGAGCTTCAATGTCACTGTTTTTGTTTTTCAAAAGAAACATGGTTAAAGAACCTGTGGGATTGAACCTGCACTCAGCTTTGCAGACCATTAACCCTCTCCACCACCAGGGGACTGCTGTGTCCTTGCTGTATCTTCGCTGTAGGAGTGGACACCTTGTTTGCGGACAGCACAACCTAGGCTACACTTGTGAGGAACACGTTTTGGTTTATTTCACTCCATTTAGGAGTTGAAAACTGAGCTGGAAACTCTTAGGGCCCAGAATGTTGTATGCAATGTTGCAAGTTTGCTAGAGCAAACTTCAGGACAGCATGCAGATCTGTAGAAATGGTAAGATAAGTTGGCACTCAAAATGGAAAAGGTTGCCGACCCCTGGTGTAGCCTATTAGGAGTGTAACAGCAGGAGCGTAACAGCAGAATCTGCGAAGACCAGCAGCAGCAGGAGGAAGTTTTTTTCTTCTTCTGGTTAGACTATCTTGATCTCTGGCTCCCTCGAGTCATTTGTGTGTCTTAATTATTTAGGGTTAATGATCTGGCTGAAGATTGCAGGTTCAATCCCACATATTCTTTAACCATGAGGCTCAGATATACTCTACTAAAAGAGAGGAAGCTTTTATTTCGTCCCTATTTAAAAATCCAGTCAGAAAGGTTATTGAAGTGCTCCTGAGTAGTGCAGCGTTCAAAAGCACTACATCGCAGTGCTGAAGCAACACTACAGCTTGGGGTTCGATCCCAGTCTGTGTTACAGCCGGCCGTGACCGGGTGCCCCATAGGACGGCACACAGTTTTCTCTGGGGGCTTTCCTTGGCTCGTCATGCTCTAGCAACTCCTTGTGGCAGGGCCGGGCACCTGCAAGCTGACCTCATTCATCAGTCAAATGGTGTTTCCCCTGACACATTAGTGCGGCTGACTTCTGGGTTTAACGAGGCTGACTTCTGGGTTAAGCGAGGCTGACTTCTGGGTTAAGCGAGGCTGACTTCTGGGTTAAGCGAGGCTGACTTCTGGGTTTAGCGAGGCTGACTTCTGGGTTAAGCGAGTCTGACTTCTGGGTTAAGCGAGGCTGACTTCTGGGTTAAGTGAGCAGTGTGATAAGAAGTAGTGTTATTGATATTTTCTGAGGACCTCTAAGACTAGGTCAAATGTATATTGAATGAACATCAATTAAATATAATGTTGAACATAAAACAAATATGTTATGAACGTCTTGAAACTGACTGGAAATTGTGGAACATTGTGCAACCTTCGTGAATATCACAAGAATATTCTTGCAACATCCCAGACAACTCCCATAACTTAATTAAATGTTCTGGGAAACTTTAAAGAACTTAGACCAGTTGTTCTGTCAACATTCTTACAACATTAAGGGAATGTCCTGTGCAACCTAACATTAAACATTGTATAATCATCCACAAAAAGTGACATTTTTTGTGTGTTTTGGGAACATATATTTTGTGATGTCCCCACAATGTTCCCACCAAACTGTTCTCACAACCTAATGAAACATTCTGGGAACCTTTAAAGAACAGACAAAATGTGGTATGGGAAAATTCTTGCAATATCAGGCAAATGTTTTATACAAACATTGTATAATCATCAGCATGACTGGAGAGTTTCTGTTTAATGAGAACATTTACCACAACCTAACAAACGTTCAGGGAACTTTCACATAAACAATTTTGATTTGTTGGGAAAACATTACTGGTACATTGTGTTATTACCTTACCCGGAATCCTAATGAGAACATTTTGGGAATGTTTTGTGGTGGTTGTTACAGATGTTGTGCACAACGTTTTAGTGAATGTTAGGAGAACATTCTAAGGATATTTCATTTAAAACATAAACATTAAAAAAAAACTTTACAAATGTTTTGGGGATGTTATCATCCTAATGTTAGATATAATCCTATCTAGAACTTAATGGGAATCTTAGCTAATGTTCTGGTAATGTTCCCGGTTTGCTGGGAGGGGCCCTCTTGGATCTTTCATTATTGGCAGGATGTTTTCTCCCCATATCTCACCATTTGTAGATATATATACACACACACACACACAATAAAAGGCAGTGGGCCGTGCCCGGTTGAAAGGGGTCTGTACTACAATAGAGTGATTGTGTTCAGAGGGGAGGTAGAATGAAGGGAGGCTCAGGACTTCATGTTCTGGCTTCTCATCACCACACTAATGTTATCTACACACGGAGCGCTCTGAAAACATAGAGAGAGGGATGGCACTTTACAGATGGCTATTAATGTCTTTTATAACTCTGGTGTGAATTTCAATGAAGTTTGAGACCCTGTGAAAAACTGTGTATAGAGGCTGTGCATTACTGGTTACCTGACAAGGCCACTATCATTATGTCAAACTAGGATTTCAGTGTTTTAGATTAGGCTGTTTTTGTTTTCAGTTTCACATCAGGAATAGGTTGTGTTTTACTAGGGGACAACCTGGAGTGACTAGACCACCACTCTGAGGCCTTCTGACTGTTTATTTGGGGTTGTTTAAATACTTTACCCCTAACCCCACTTCTCCTCACACACACACACACACACACACACGCACACACACACACACACACACACACACACACACACACACACACACACACACACACACACACACACACACACACACACACACACACACACACACACACACACAACCATCGGTAGGAAGTTACAGCTCAACCACAGCCAGGAAAAATGCCTTGTTAGTGAGTTCTGAGTCACTTATCCAGAGATTAGGGTTTGTGAGTGACTGAAGCAGCTGCTGGTGGTTTAGTAACTGTGTGAAGCTCCAGTAGTGAGAGGAGTGTCCTTTTGACTGAGGAAATGAATTGGATTGAGATTTTCTTGACAGATATTGAGCCTATATCTCTGCTAACTAGTGTGTTGCCGGATCAGACAAGGATATATGAAGGTATGAAACAGTGATGAAAAATGAGTGAGGAGTGTGCCTTGGTTTGTAAACACCCCTCCTAACCTCACACCCTCTAACATTAACACATTAAAAAAAAATACGACCAAAACAAAAACAACAGGAAGCAGTAGGAATGTCTCCATAGTGACTAAAGAACAGTCTGGAAACATTTAACGCCCCCCAAGCTCACCGCCCTCCAACTTTCTGAGGGAGGAACTGAGAAACAGGGAGAGAAACAGGGAAAGGGGGGAACCAGTGATGGTAAGTGGGTCCCCTCTAGACCCTAGTCCCCAGACAGGCTTCTAGTCCTAGCTGACTGCTACTGTCTACAGGTACAGCTCTGCCCTGTACTAGAATAGACCTTGGCTTTACTCCAACATTACTGAGCAGTTATACACCATTCTATTCTTTATACATAACCATGGGTATCCACTTCAAGCTTTCTCAGGCATGACCTTTTCTTTGTACTCACACACGAACACACACACTGGCCTAACAGTGGACACACCCTTTTCCATTCTCAGTGCTGTGTAGAAAGACAGTGTCACCATGTCTGTATCTGATATTATTGTTCAGATTGTTCTCAGTTTCTCTAAAGCTGTTACTAAATACACACCACTTATAGAACTCCTGTCAGTTGTTAGTTTGGACAGAGCTTCTTGAATATTAAAACTGGTTTAATTCCTCATTATAATGTGCTGTACATGTACATTTTGAAGTAGCCTTCCTGTAAAATGTGACTGTGGTTTGCAGTAATGTTCTATGGCTCATTGACTATGATTACTAAAGCCTGATCTGAGGGAAGATGAAAGCGATGGTCTCAGCCCTAGTCTTTTAAACACACATGGTGTGCAAGCTTTTGTCCCTGCCCAGCAACAAACCTGATCACACTAGTTGTACTGGGATGTATTGCGGTCTCATACATATGATGCCAATGCTACAGTGTTGAGTTGACAAGATGGGGCCCACCGTACAACCTAGTTTTGAGGAAGCATGTGTGTGTCAAACACTCTCGTGATGGAAAGCTGTTACACACGCTCCCTATCTGGAATCACACATACACACCCACTCTCCTTATCTGCCTCCTATTTTTAGCACCATGCCACATTAAGTCTTCATACTCCATTGAGTGTACAGTACGCCGAGTGTGATCATAACTGCACTGATTCTCACACATGCACGCAAGCTCACACACACACACACACACATACACACACTTAGTCCATATGCTGTGTTTATATGCTCCATCTTATCCCCCTCTTCTCCTCTCCTCTTATCCCCCTCTCTACATTGTTTTTCCAGGCTGTTAAAATTCCTGGGCCGTGCCCCCTCGTCTTCTCTTCCCTCCTCTCCAGTCTGTCCTGTCCTCCCTCATCCTGCCAGTTAACTTAGTTTTCTCCTGTTGGTACAGAGTTTGTGTTTTTACCGTTTCTTAAACCATCTCACTGCCTTCACATTTCTACCACCACCATTGTTGGTGTGTATGTGTCCCAGCTGCTAGTAGTGTCTCCAGTGTAACAGTAACTGCTGTGACTGCTCTCTTTCTGTGTAACGAGAAACAGACTCAGGCCTTGTGTGTGTGTGTGTGTGTGTGTGTGTGTGTGTGTGTGTGTGTGTGTGTGTGTGTGTGTGTGTGTGTGTG